>NW_023397384.1:716646-804146 GCF_011125445.2 Fundulus heteroclitus | reverse complement strand
TAAAATAGGAACAATCCATCTCCATCATCTTACTTCAAGTGCAGGATGTCTAATTATCTTATTTTAGGGGTCAAAATACTCATTCTATTGACAATAATCTTATTTACAAATCTAGGACAATAACACAAATTTTAAGAACATTTTACTTATTTTTAGGTCAGTTTTTGCAGTGATGACAGATCTATTTACGATGAAGGTTGCCAGAACTTTTCCCGTCAACCCTGGTCAGACGTGCCGCAAGTCAGCAGCACTCACAGGTGTAAACTAAGCATTAAGGCGGCGTTCGCCGGAGAGAGAGCGGCGCGTCCGGAGACCGCCTGAGAACCGGAGGTAATGATCTTTGTTGTGATCGCTTCACGCAGAGTGTAACATCAGATCAGGATGAAAGACAGGTTCATTTTAGTGGCGGGATGCAGGAGGGAAACAGGAGAGGGGGTAATCGGATTCTTCTGAATGTGATGACAAACAGGCTGCCACGGGAGAGCAGAGGAAAATGGACGACTTTTGGCAGCCTTTCAGATCTTAAAATACGAGCGTTCAAAGCAGGGCGTCACGGTTGGTTTTCTGCCACACACACAGTCGATTCGGTTCCCATCCCAGATCACCTGCTTCCACGTGTTTGCTGCAGCTCCTCTGTGCGTTTGGCGAACTGCAAACCAGCCGTCTGGTGGCTTTCTTCCTGTCGAGTCCTCATAAAGGCCACATATAGATGCCCTATCGACAGATTCTCCCACCTGAGCTGAGGATGTCTGCAGCTCCTCCAGAGTGCGTCTTGGCTGCTCCTCTGATTAATGCTCAGAGCCAAGTCTTGTAGGTTCATCTCTTACCCTCTGTGTTTTAGATAGAGCAGACCTCCAGAGATGTTCAAAGCTCGTTTCCTACCGTTCTCCACAACGTTCTCCCTGACCCGTCTGCTGCTCCCTGGTCTTCCCTCATGCTGTCTGTTCACTTACTTTCTCTGGCAAGCCTTTGAAGGCTTCACAGAGCAGCTGCATTCAGACCGAGATTAAATGACAAACAGATAGACTAGGCAACAATTTACTAATTAGGTGACTTCTAAGGCACCCGGTTTTATTTAGAGTTTAAGGCTCATCCTTTCCCTTCACATTTTATGTCGGTCAATTACAAAATATCTCGTTAAAACACAATAAAATGCGTGAACGTGACGTGAGCCCCGTATTTTCAGCTCCAAATTCTGGCTTTGGTCGACGTTTCATTTGATTTTTCAATCTCCGAACTCAGAAACTCCCAATTTAGAGAAAAGGAAACTTCAAATGTGCCCTCCTTCTTAACGCTTGATTACTTCTAAAGGGTTTGATCAACGGCTTTCTGGTGGTCTTTCAATGTTGTTCTTTGGCATTTATCAGCTCATTTTCAGTCTTTGTACCCGACCATGAGAGCATATTGTGCAGAGAACGACTAGAAATAACTCAGGAAAGTAAGTTTCCTGAGTTAAATAAATGAAATGGGATGATCCTCTGCTGGGGTTCAGGTTTTCAGCTGATGGCTCGGTGGGAGAATCACTCTGCTGGGACTGTTTTATGTCAGTCAAAATATGATAGTTTGTGATTTCAGTTTCTTGATCTGTGATCAATGAGCTGCTCCCACATCATATTTCATCCTTCATCACAGTCCAGCAGCAGGACGATAGGTACCTATTATAACCCTATGACTCCAAAAGTATCATTTTGAGACAAATAACTTTGAGACAAATATTTTTTTTACCTCTACCTCTCCAACAAAGTCAGTATTTTTCTCAACAAACAATTTTCAACAAACCAAGGAATATATTTTACAGGATATAGAAATGCAGAAAAAATGAGGAAAATTGTTTTTTTTTTCAGTCCAGCATATAAATTATGGTACAAAGAAAAAAGTTGAAAGAATGACATTTTTTTTTTAAGCAACCAAAAAAGATGTTCCTTTGTTTAAAATGTGAAGTTTCCTCACATTTACCCTGTACCAGGCTTTAAAGGGTTAAGTGTTCATTATCACAAATCGATGGACGATGTGGAGGCGTGAACCGTTGCTTCTGTAACTTCTGATGATTGACACATCTAAGGGCATTATCCCACTTATACCATGGTCACTTACGAAAGAAAGAAATATTAAACCAATTATTAATACTTTAATATTGTTTTTCACTGTTAAAATCATATGTTTTTCACAAGAAGCGACTAAGAAGACTATTTAATATCTCTTGTTGTGGTAACCAGCGTCAACTGTCTTACCTGCTACCAGCTAACCTTTGAGCCAGAACAATAATTCAGAAAAATCAGGGTTTTTTCACCACAACTTTTTTACAGGTGTCCTATCAGAGTTTTTATTGGAGACCCAGCAGCCAATCAGAATCTAGTATTCAACCAGACCACGCTATAACCAGAGTTCACTGGACTTCTAACACGGTAGGATCCGGTCATCATCCCACGCTACATTTCATCGAGCTCTTGAGAGCGACAGCTTTTTTCATAAATAATTTTTTGTGGCACTAGCGGGTTGTTTTTTCAAAGTAGGCTGACAGCACTGCACAAAAGGGAACTGAAAGTAGTTAAAATCCTCTTAAAATTAATGTATTTTTCATTGATTTGAGCTGGTAAATCAGTCTATTTGCCAATGGAATAAGATTTTTGTACTTAAAATAAGAACAATTCATCTCCATCATCTTATTTCAAGTGCAGGATGTCTAATTATCTTATTTTAGGGGAAGAAATTCTCATTCCATTGGCAAATACTCTTATTTAGCTGCTCAAATCAAGAAAAAATATACAAATTTTAAGAAGATTTTACTTACTTTTAGTTCCCTTTTTGCAGTGGGGAAAGGGGGTTTGAGAGAGGGGGGGGAAGACGTGCATTAAAGGACCTCAGGCCAGAATCGAACCCGGGTCAGCCTCGTCGAGGACTAAGGCCTCCGTACGTGGGTTGTGCGCTCTACCCCCGCACAATCGGAGCGCGGCCCTTTTCATAAATGTTTGTAGAAGCAGCCAAATTCCCAAGGTGCTGGATTTTATGCTCCTGTAGCCGTGGAAGTGACGGGAACACCTGAAGCCGATGGTGTGGACGGGTGACCCGATACTTATGCAGTACACTTGCAGCTGAGCAAGAAGCTGCATGAAGATTTTCTTTAGAAAAATTTACCTTTTCATTTCTCTTGGTTACAGAAACGTTTCACAAACCCACCTCTATGAAATGAACCCAGCGAAACAGAATTGAACTAGGGAACCTTTAGAACACCCAGACAATGTCAGACTTTATTTCATCTGCTTCGAGCAGTGAACTTTGTATCATTGGTACCTATCGTCCTGCTGCTGGCTCACCATGAAGGAGGAAGCAGCTCAACGATCACAGAGGAATCCCTGCTGCTGCCCTGATAAGACCGAGCCTCAAACCCAACCAAGAGCTCTCATTCTGACGCATCGACATATCGAACGACGGCGCCCATCTCAAGCTCAGATCTGGGGCTAATCGCACGGCTGTGGACGGAGATAAGAGCGCAGGCGGCGGGTGGACAGGTGAAGAGAGCCGGTCACAGAGGGGTTTATATGGGGCACACAGAGAGGGAGGAGTACCTGAAAATGAGGTGGTTGACTTTAAACTGGGTCTCTATCACGCCCGTCGTCCTCAGTCGCACTCGGAGGACGTCTGTCTCCGTGGGCACGTAGTCTGGAGACGTGATGCGGCTCATGTTTTCAAAGAAACTAAGAGAGGGGAGCAGAGAGAGGGAGGGAAGAAGAGGAAGAAGAAGAAGCAGGTTAAAGGAACATGGAGAGACAAGGAAAACAACTCGCAGTCAAACGGGAGATCAAACGAGGAATCAGTCACCGGTGCGCAGGCTCATTGTGTTTGTCGTGGTCGTGTCGGGGTGCCAGTTGGTGGGCTGGGCATGCGTTGATAAGGCGGGAACCCCCCCGGGGGGGGCTCATCACGATGAATATTCACAAAGTCGTTTACCATAATAAACACACTGAGGCTAAGCTCCAAACACTGATTAGCTGCTAACACAGCGTGATCCAGCGCATCCTGAGCGCACACACACACACCACGGTGATATCTGATCTTTTACAGACACACATGCACGCACGTCTCTGTCAACATCCTTGTTTTAAACACTATTGATGACCGTGCCTTGACTCCTATTGACTTTTACTCATTTTCAACCCTTTCTATGGCCCAACCCCAACCTAAACCTAGTTGACTCCTGAGTCCTAAACCGAACCCCTCGCCCAGAATAAGTAAATAAGCACACACACACACACACACTCACACACACACACACACACACACACAAACTTGTTTTGCTATCTGTTATGAAGTCCTTGCATTGACTTTCATTGACTTTGATTAATTTTCAACCCTTTCTATGGTCTAACCCTGAGCCTAAACCCTATCCCCTAGCCCTCACTTTGCAATACATGGTCCTCACTTTGCTGGTAATATACCAAAAATGGTTCACACACACACACGCACGCACACGCACACACACACACACACACACACACACACACACACAGAGGCATCTCCACCTATGTGAACTGACTGTGACATTCTCAGCTAGTCATCCTGAATCAGTTTCTTGGACACAGACAGACGTCCTGCTGTTTAAAACACCAGAAAAAAAACAGACGACACGCGAGTCCCTCTGCTACTTCTGTTGATCTGAGGAACTCGCTGCGTTCTGGAGATCATCTTTAGTTTCTAAAACAGCACATTTTTCACCTGGGATGGTGAACTTTAAAAAAAAAAAAAACAGATCCACCAATCATCTCATAACTAAGATTCACCCATCAAACATGTAATCAATTGATTTCCTTCTGTCCATCCTGCTTTGATACGGAGAGAAGAACGGACGGACGGACGGACGGATGGATGGATGGATGGATGGATGGACGGACGGATGGATGGGTGGATGGATGGATGGATGGATGGATGGATGGATGGACGGATGGATGGATGGATGGATGGATGGATGGATGGATGGATGGATGGATGGGTGGATGGGTGGATTGATGGATGGATGGATGGATGGATGGATGGATGGATGGATGGATGGATGGATGGATGGATAGATGGAAGGAAGGAAGGATGGATGAAAGGAAGGGTGGATGGATGGATGGATGGATGGATGGATGGATGGATGGATGGGTGGATGGGTGGATTGATGGATGGATGGATGGATGGATGGATGGATGGATGGATGGATGGATGGATGGATGGATGGATGGATGGATGGACGGACGGATGGGAAAGAGGACAGACACCAGGAACAAAAGACAGGTAAAGAAGAAATACAAACAAAATAAGGAGGGAGGGAAAGAAGGAAGGAAGGAAGGCGGGAGGATGGAAGAAGAGAAAGCAGGAAGTAAAGACCAAAGTGAAAGAAGTAAAAATACAAGGACGGAGGAAAGGAAACCTGAAGCATCTGAATCGAGGGATGAAATAAGAAAGGATACAGGGGAAAAACGACAGGGAGGACAAATGAAGGGACTCGGGGAACAAAGGAAGGATGGCAGGAAGGACACATCATTCCAGCAATGGGATGAGGACTAAAGTCTCTAGAGACAAGTATTTATCTCTCATTCCCTTTTTCCACACGCATGAAGACCTGAGAAATATTGACATGGATATTTTCCAGGTTTAGACTCCTAAGGTGTCACCAGGAGGAGCAGACACCGGGTGGAGGAGGAGACTCCAGAGGGTGGACATGTCAGTGAGGACGGTCACACAGAGAGTCAGCGTGGGGTGATGGACGGTGCTTCTCAGTGGGAACCAAGGGGCCTGTCGCTGTGGATAACCCCAGAAGCGAGGCCTCCAACCGGGTCAAGGGATGAGAACCGACGGCCTCCTGGTGCTGCTCCGGTCTTTCTCGCCATCGCACCACAAACACAGAGACACACCCCGTCTCCTCTCCTCTCGTGTTTTACTCTCCATCTTCATCATCCTCTTTTTCATTCCATATCCCTACGGCTGCTGACTTCAGCGAGCATCGGTGAAAAACACCTGGAGGGCGACGCATCGTTTAGTCTCAGCTTCACAGTTATAGTCGCTGTGAATCCGGATAATACAGAAGTCTGCAGGCTGCTCCTTCCTTTCTTTCTTTCTTTCTTTCTTTCTTTCTTTCTTTCTTTCTTTCTTTCTTTCTTTCTTTCTTTCTTTCTTTCTTTCTTTCTTTCTTTCCATTTACAGACACATATGCAGAGAACTCATCTGCCTTCTTTCTAATCAAGAGATTGCACTTTTTACTTAATTGTAAATTTTAAAAGTTTGTCTTTTTTTCTGAAGCTTAAAAAGTGTTTTCTTAAAAAGAGAAATCTGTTTCTCTTAATGGCAGCCAGGTATCTAAAAACTAGATAAATCTTCCTTCATCGAGAGCGAGGGTAAATATAGATCCGCCGATGATAATGGGTACTTCAGATGCCTGGATTAATACATGACATCCCTGTAAAATGTATTTATTTATTGAGATTTACTGCATTTTACCGTGATTTTCCAAGCTGTATGAAAACGAAATTTTGTTCTCTACGCACTTTGTGCATGCAGGATGACAAATAAAGTTGTCTAAGTTTAAAACACACTGAGACTTTTTCTCCACACATCTACATATTAGATACACCCGATTAAAAACATTTACTTCTGAGTTTAAAAAATATTAGAGCCCTCTCTCTCTCTCTCTCCGTCCCTCGTTGCTTTCCTCTGCACATCCCCCTGAACGCATCATGACCGCTGTGAAACATGGCGGCGGCTGCATCATGCTGTGGGGTTGCTTTTCTTCTTTAATCCAATGTCCTGTCTGGCAATGTGGCAATAAGAATTGTTGTCTTAATGCCAAAAAGAGCTCATTAGATTTGACTTTCACAAGTGGAGCAGTTCGGCTTTTGCCATAGTGCTCCGCTTGATTCATGAATGTGAATAGTTTTATTATGATTCATGCGGGGAATATGTCAAATTATATGGACACTAAAATAAGAAAGTAGGAGAGCAAAGGAAGAACAAGAAGAAAAAAGAAAAGGTGAAAGAAAGAGGAGATAAAAGGAAGAGAATGATAAAACAATTATTGAATAAAACATGTACTTCGCTTAATTGAAAATATGCAGTTCCTATATTGTCCACGAGGGGCGCTGTGTTTTAATCAGCAGATGGTAGCACTGAGCTTCAGATGTGGAAAAATTTAAATCATTTCTTAATTTTTATCTGTTTGATGTATTTTTCCATGCAGGACAGTGTTTTTAAGTTCCAAAAAAATTTAATAAACGTTTTTCAACATTGTACAATCACTGTGATCAGTTCTTATGCATAATGAGTAAAAGTATTGTTGAAATTGCACATACTTTTCTTAAAAAGGCTGAGGTTATTCATAATATATTGTGTAAAAGTGAAATTCATTTAATATAAAAATCAACAACATGTCCACTTTTATTAGTTCTATTTATTCTTGCAATGAGTTTACTCGTGTGGCCCTCCTGAGATCAGATTAAGCTGTATGCGGCCCCTAAACCAGAATGAGTTTGACACCCCTGCTCTAAGCCAGAGCTAGAGCAGATCTATTCGTAGGTTTGAAAGGCCTGGTTAGGGTCCAAGACTTTAAAACTGATGTTCGCAGATTCACTCCATCCAATTTGACTGAGCTGGAGCTATTTAATAAGGCAAACGGGGAACAATCTCAGACTGTGATTGTTGGTGAATACTCTCAGTCATCCAGGTCATGATCAATCCAAAAAAGGGGCTCATCGTTATTCTGGCTCACAGGAGAAATGTTGCGGTCACATGCGTGGAGGTGTGAATTGGGGTGAAACGCGCACAGAGAAATTACCTAAAAAAAAGACTTGCAAAAGGTAGCTCTGCAAAGCCTTGATGCAGGGAGATGTGAACAGATGTTATTATGTTAGAAGATTAAGAGCTGTGCATCATTTTCCCTCCATTTCCCACTCAGGCTTTGTGTTGATCTGTCACATTTAATCTTAATAAAACGCAACAAGGCGTTTTGAAACCAAAAGCACATCTCTGTGTGTGTATGTGTGTGTGAGGCCGCTAATTGAAGACATTTAACTCCATGTATTTACAAACTGAGAGCCCTCTCCCGAAGCTGAGTTCAAGTGACAGCGAGCATCAGCTAATTAGACCCCCGCATCTCCTCCACTCAGCGTGAGGCCGCCCCAGAGGATTACTCACTACAGCGCGGAGTCGTTCAGCTCGTACTCGTAGCCCCGGGCGGCCGCGGCCCTCACCCCCTGGTCGGCCCACAGGCAGGACAGGGCGTGGCTCAGGAAGGGAAGCGGCACGTGCTCTTCGTCGAAACACCGCCCGCACGACAGGACCGAATGGGCGTGGACCTGCGGAGAGGATGAGAGACGGAGACAAGCAGCGGGGGGGGGTGAAGAAGGCCTGACGGATCGAAGGATGCAAGCATATGTGACAGGGGAGTTCATGAGCACTGTCTCTGCCTTTCAGGCCCACTAATCACTAAAGACGCTGAAATGAATGATTCACAAACCGAGACACACACAGACACACCCTCTGCGACATTTATTAGAGGAAACGCGTTGGTCATCATCTCCCAGCAGGATGCGCAGGGTGGGTGGAGAGAGGAGGGAGCTCTGACAACTCTGGCAACAAAGTTCAAATCAAATCAAGCCTCCCACCTGCCTGCCACCTCCATTTCAGCTGTTTTTCTCCCCAGGCAGCGTTAAGACGGCGCCATCTGGTGGCGATCCGGGTAGCGTGCAGACACACGGTTCTGGCCACTGAGCTATATAATACACCGGAGTGCTGATTTTGCCGAAAAACTGAAGTCACTGGCCGCCATCTTGCTACTCCCTACTCTCACAGAATCCTATAGTATTTGGTTGCAACAACAAGCAGTTTTCTGGCTGTGTGAAAACGTTTCATAGGCAATTCTACAGTCAGTGGATGTACTAACACTATTAACTACTAGGAAATTATGCGCTGAAATATTTTACATGTTATTCATATATATATATATATATATATATATATATATATATATATATATATATATATATATATATATATTATATATATATATATAAGTATGTGTATATGTATATATGTAGATATATGTATACATATATGTAAATATATGTTTTTGTATATTGTTATTTATATATTTATAAATGTTATATATATACATATATATATAAATAGATAAAATGCAAAATATTTCAGCACATGACTTTCTCAGTACTTGATAGTTTTAGAACATAACATAAAAGTATATGGCATTTGACATTTTAAAAGTCTTAAGCCCCTCCTGAACATGATAAAAGCCTCGTTATTCGATGCTGTAGCGCACATATTCTCTAGTTACTGGGGGAAATAGGGAGTACCAATATGGCGGCTGGTGGCTTCAAAGCGACTCGTTCTAACAGCCGGCGATTAGCACTCCAGTGTATAATATAGCTCAGTGGTTCTGGCCTAAAGACGGAGAGGGCAGGGGAATGAGAAGCAAGCGACCTTATTACCTTATTCCTGTTGTTAGCCAGGTTGATACGGAGGACGCCCATTCCATGGAGGACAAACTTCATGGAAGTCAGGAGGTTATCCAGCACCGCCGGCTGCAAACAGAGAAGCCGAGTTCAGAATAAACTATGAGCGGTTTGCAGCAACGATTTACATACAACTTAAAAACTGTATCTGTGCTGTTTTCTGAAACGTTTTTTTACAGCTGAATTGTGAGTTGCATCAGAGACAACATCAAAACAAGCAGAAATGTCTCCTTAAAATCATGTTTATCGGTTAAATCTATTTTATCGTAACAAAGTCCTGGGTCTGTCGAACAGTGTGCAGGCTGCATTTTACTATTAAAGTAAGTGCGGGTCCTCACGTATCTGTATTTTGAAGTTCGCATGGTATCGTTTTCCCTCTAATGAAAGACTCATTCTGTAGTGTTTTAATTTAGATCCTGTGAACAGATGCTCCCATCAGAACAGCAGGAATAAAAAAAACGTGAAACAATACATGACCCACAGTTCTGGCTTAATCGTAAATTAAACCGGCTCAAAGCTTATTCGTGTATTAGAATGGCCTAGTCAAAGTCCAATGAAAGTCTGTGACTCAGTTTGAAAACTGATGCCATCAATTTTCCTTTTTTCCTCATGTCGATATAATGTGATTTATTTTTTTAACTTGTCTCCACAGAACCTAAACCGGCCTTCAGTTTGTGCTCTGGTTTAATAGATGACTTGCTTTTTTCTTCTTGTTTCCTGAAGAAAGGAATAAAATGCGAAACTATTATACAGCAATAATCTCTCAGACAACATAACAAAAATCTCCACTGAGGGTATTGCGCCCCCTGCTGGACATTAAACATACTGCGGGGGGAAAGGTTAACTGCACTGGCTTCTTTTTGGAATAAAAGTTTGTTTAAAAAAAATATCTATGATCGCAACGTGACTCAAAAAATTTGACTGTTTGTTATCGTAGCTTATAGCAGTTGTGCAAAGATAAAGGTGAACGATAAAATAAAACAGGAGATATTTAATGAAAACCTGAACAAAGCTTTATTAGCCCAGGTTGTGTGGACAAACAGGGAACATGACTTTGGTTTCACTCGCTCAGCGCACTGTTAATTAGGCTTTTAAAATACTGTTTAGTGTCATGGCAAAGGATGTGAATAATAATGTTCACCTTCCATGCTCGCTCTACTTTTCAGGCATCTTATTAATCCATTCTGAAATCCCATCCGTCACTCTGCTTAAGATGGTACAGGCAGGCGAAGGAGCAAACACTCATTTTGTGGGCGGAGGGGAAACATTTTGTGGCTTTGCTGCATCGATTTCTGTCAAGATAAAAGCCTCTTTGTGCTTTTATCTTTCTTTGGGTTCACTAGTACCATCGTCAGGAGATAAACTTCCTATCTCCATACACGTGGTACATCAAACATATTTTGGTTTTCTTTAGAAGAACACGTATGAATCCCAAGTGTTTTGTTTTTATGACAATGAACATCATCACAATCAGGAAGTTCAAGAGATTCAAAACCAAAGTGGAAAAACTGTCCCTGACAAAAAGCTTTACTGGGTTTTGTGGTTTATTGAACTGCTAATTGATTCAGCCAACTTGTTTTATCATTTAGAAAGACGATCACAGCAGTCAAGTCTAACGTTATCAGACGTTCATCCAAACTTGCTGTCCTCGTCACGTCCTCATCTTTGTGGTCTACAAAAGTCCAAAGTAAAAAAAAAAAGCTTTCTAGTGGAGGGGAACCAGAAATCTCAAGGTAAATTTAATAAAACAAAAATATGGGGAAAAGAAAGAAAACCAGCAATGTGAAGTAGACCTTTTGATACTTTGGCAACTGTGATTTTGTACCTGCTTCACTAAATGGGTTCTTGAGTTTATGTAAATGTTGCCTTTGTGGTTCACAAATTGCTTGAAAAACCAAAAATATCCTCTAAAAATGTACTTTAAAAATGTAATGTTATGTATTTAAGTATAAAACATGATTGACGTCAGTGACTTGATCCCAGAACTCTGAAGGACCCATTTCTAGTAAAGATGTATAACTCAGACCTTTATAAACACTGATTTTGCTGTCCTTAAGGCCTTCTGAAACTAATCTTCAGTCTGAATAGTCTCTGAAGACCCCATTTGTATCAAAACCTTCATTTCCTGCTTGATGTCTTGGGGTTGCTTCAATATTTCCACATTAAGCTTGTGGCCATCTCTCTTTTGTGAAATGCACCAGTCCCTCTTGCAGCATAACATCTACATAATAAGACGTGCCAGCACCGTTCATGATGTACGAATGGTGTTCTCTGGTTTGCAAATGTGACGATGGTCATATTGGCCAAAAACATCAGGTTTACATTCGTCAGAACAAAGAACATGTCTCCACAATATATTCTTTGTCCCCGAGGGCATCTGAAAACTGCGTTTTAGCATTTTATGCTGCTTTTGGACTGTTGACTTCTTCCTTTCTGAGCGGCATTTCAGCCCGTGTTGGTACAGGTCTCTTTCCCTAGCGGGCAATGACGCTCTTTTACCGACTTCAGCCAGCAACATCACAATATCTTTGCTTTTGTTTTGAAGTGTATACAAACATTTAATGCCAAAACAGAAAACGGCTCAATGGCTGGGCCTTCTCTTGGTGTTTATACACGTGGCTGAATGTTTAAACAGATTTATGTGGCACCTTCAGGCGTCTGGACGTCGTTGTACCCAGGGATGAGCCAGTGTTGTGGAGGCCCATAGTTTTCCTTCTGTATGTAACTTTAAGGAAGCATCATGTTTGAGGTGTTGCCTTGAAATGCTTCCCCAAGTTTGCCTCCAAGTAACTAAAATATTGTGAATTAAGGCAAATGGTTTAGCGTATAGGGCATTAGCAAAGATTAAATTAACCAACTGGCCATCTTGGAGAACATAACCATGGTGACACATGCAGAAATATTGGAGAACACAATATATTAAAACCACTTATTAAGGGAAGATAGGCCGACTCAAATCCTCCCATTCCTGCAGTGCTATTTCATGACAACCGGCCCATCTTTCATCTGGAACATTAACAATGATCTGTTCTACTCTGATTACCACCGTTTAAAACAGCCCAGAAACATCACTGATATACTATTGCAAACAACCTATGGTACCCATAGTTTATGTAAACATCAGATTTCTAAGTATAACATGTAATAAAAACATGTCTCTGCCAGATTTGTGGCAATAGACAAGAGGTCAGGAGGCGCGTGATGAGTAGTTAAGATGATTTTAATGAGAAAACAAGACTTACGGGAATGACAGGGAAACAGAAACCAGGAACACGGAGAACATGACCAGAACGAATGAAGAACGAATGAGGACCTAACTAAACAAAGGAGGAGCAGAGCTACTGATTAAAGAAAAGAAGCTAACTCAGACAGGAACCAAATCTAACAATCACAAGGATGCACAATTAACACACATACTGAACAGAAACTAAACCAATGGCAAAAACACGGATCTAAGGAGAAACAATACTAAAAGTGCAAAACATCGACAGATTGCAGGATCCCCAGGGAGCTGCAATAAGTAATCAGACCCCTGGGGGTCCTCACATCGTCTCTTATTATTCTGATACCATTCTAAATTGAAATAGAAAAGATTTATGTAATCCTAACAGAATTAGATTTAATTTCCCTTTGAGTAATTTTGAATGGAATTTATATTTCATTTCATAATAAAACAAGAAATGTTTAGTTTTATGTGTGTCAGACGTCTAAAACTGCCAACGTGGTTTTCTTAACCCATTATTGGCTCTGTGTCACCTGTGAGGACAGAGCAAAGGGACATATTCTTTTCACTGATCTTTGTGTGCGTTTATTCCTGAAAGGAAGTCAGTCAGATAGAAATGTCCCTTTCTGACCTTCACTTCCTGCTGCGGTTTGAGTCACTGTGTGAACTCTGAGCGTCAGCAGAGAAGTCCTGAGCTTGGTTACAGCGGTGTAATCTCTAAAGCCATCCACCTACACTGAACTATTGTTCTGGTCCAGCTTTCTGTTGGGACTGGCTCCCTGAACACAGAAAACTACCAGCCATTAGGAACTGATTTGTCTCTGAGCTTTAGCAAAGAAAACACAGGAAAGAATGTGGCTGAACTGGTCACAGCCTGACATGTAATTATTAACGACAGACTGTAAAACACGGAGTGCGTCACTGACAATCCAGGGAGTGTTTAAGGAATAAAAACACCGGAAAAACCTGCGATATTTACTACATCTAACCAATGAATTTGTATTTTAAACAGGCTCAGGGTTGCTGCACGTTTTTCCTGTAGAAATACCAAATCTTTCCAGATTTACCTCTCCAGAGTTCTCAGTCCTTTATGTTTATAATACAATTTAAAATATAAAATACTAAAGTAAAACGCATGTCTATGGCAGGAGAAGGGTTTAAACAAGGTTGGAAAGAAGGAAAGATACAAGCAGGGAGGGAAGGAAGGAAGATGTGAAAGAAGGGAAGCAGGAAGGACACAAGAAAGGAGGCAAGTATGACAGAGGGTACGAGGAAAGGAAGTGCACTAGGAAGGAAGGAAGTTTAGAAGGAAAGAAAGACGGAAGGAGGGCACCAAACAAGGAGGGATAGAAGCAAGGGTGCAGGGAAAGAAAGAAAGTAAGTAAGTAGACTGAATTTATATAGCACTTTTCCAGTCATGCTGACCACCCAAAGCACTGTACACTATAGCCACATTCACCCAGTCACTCTCACTAACACGCACACATTTATACACCGAGACACAGCTCAGTAGGCAACTTGGGGTTAAGTGCCTTGCCCAAGGGCACATCAACATGTGGCAAGGGGAAGCTGGAATCAAACCCACAACCTTCTGGTTGCCAGACAACTACTCAACCTATCAAGCCACAGTCGCCCGCAGTAAGTAAGTAAGTAAGTAAGAAAGAAACAAAGAAACAAAGAAAAAAGTAAGTATGTAAGTAAGTATGTACGTAAGTAAGTAAGTAAGAAAGAAAGAAAGTAAATAACAAGAAAAAAAGAAAAAAGTAAGTATGTAAGTAAATAAATAAGTAAGTAAGTAAGTAAGAAAGAAAGTAAATAACAAGAAAGAAAGAAAAAGGTAAGTACATAAGTAAGTAAGTAAGTAAGTAAATAAATAAGTAAGTAAGAAAGAAAGAAAGAAAGAAAGTAATAAGTAAGTAAGAAAGAAAGAAAGAGTAAGTAAGTAAGAAAGAAAGAAAGTAAATAACAAGAAAGAAAGAAAAAGGTAAGTACATAAGTAAGTAAGTAAGTAAGTAAATAAATAAGTAAGTAAGTAAGTAAGAAAGAAAGAAAGTAATAAGTAAGTAAGAAAGAAAGAAAGAGTAAGTAAGTAAGAAAGAAAGAAAGTAAATAACAAGAAAGAAAGAAAAAGGTAAGTACATAAGTAAGTAAGTAAATAAATAAGTAAGTAAGAAAGAAAGAAAAAAATAAGTAAGTAAGAAAGAAAGAAAAAAGTAAGTAAGTAAGAAAGAAAGAAAGTAAATAACAAGAAAGAAAGAAAAAAGTAAGTACGTAAGTAAGTAAATAAATAAATAAGTAAGTAAGTAAGTAAGAAAGAAAGAAAGAAAGAGTAAGTAAGAAAGAAAGAAAGGAGGGAAAGACAGACACGATGGAAGAAAAGAAGGGAAGGAACGACACAATGTGACGGGGGATAAAGTCAGGAATGACAAATATTTTTCCATGCTAAATCAGACTGCATAGGAACACTGCAGCAAACGCTTCAAAACGTGTCGGCGTTTTCTAAGCTCTGCCACTCTGACAGAGCGTACAGACACACAAAGACAGAGGTATGTCTTCAGCCTGACCAGAGCCAAAACAGCAGCATGGCCTCAGGCTGCAAATAAAAGAGGGATCAAACGACGGAGCGCTCCATTCCAACCGTCGCTCCCCTCATTTCCCTTCAGCGGGCCATCCTGTTCTGGGAAACTTTTACTGCCCGCACAAACGCAGATTAAACGGCGCAAAAAAAAAAAAAGACGCACAAGTCAGTCAAAGAAGCAAGGCCACTTGATGTTTACGGAGGCCAAAATGAGGAGAATGGATGAGATGCTTACTGCTGAGCTGATGAAGAGAGATGTGTTTGAGTCGCACTGAGATTAGAACACAGATGAAACGATGTTCACAAAGGTCAGATGAAGAGCAGTGTGTGTGTGTGTGTGTGTGTGTGTGTGTGTGTGTGTGTGTGTGTGTGTGTGTGTGTGTGTGTGTGTGTGTGTGTGTGTGTGTGCGCGTGGAGAGGAAGGCGTGCCTGGGTTTGCTGTGGGAGGCTGGGACAGTTCTGGAAGGGAGGGACCGGCCTGTGGGTTAGTGTCATTTTTCCATGTGAAAATAAGGGCGTCAGCGCGGCACAAAGGCAGAGCTAACTGACACCAGAGAGGACAAAGGAGCGGTCCAAAATGTGCTGATGCGTGCTTCCACATTTCTTTCTTTTTTTTTTTTATCATTGAAATAGTTGCCATCAAACAAAGAGAGGTCATCAGACCAATCAGCAGCTTCAGAGCTGTTGTTCTGTTTCTTTACAGCATTCATATCTACTGTAGCAATATTCAGAACGACTGCATGTTGTGTGCAAACCTTAAAGCATATGAATTTTATAAAAAAAAAGAAAAAAAGTAAAACTGCTTTATCTCCATAAAACATGATCACTAAAATCAAATTACAATTTTTCCAAGTTCTTCCTTTTCCACATTTACGCAAATTTAGAACTTGGTAGAATCAGAGCTACGCCTACGTCAGCATCTGCTCTCACCGGTCACAGGTACGCCGCCTCGCCTGCTAGTTAACACCAATGTTCAATCAGCCAATCACAAGCCAGCGTTTCGGTGCCTTTTGGCACGCAGACGACTTGCTGAAGTTCAGACCGAGAATCAGACTCAGGAAGAGGACACAGTTGCAGAAAATATTGCAAATTTATTCTCAGCGCTATATTAGTCGCCACAATGTTAGCGTCACGAAGAAGCGTTTAGATAGCAATAGGTATTAGCTAATTCTATGAATGTTGTGCTATTCACAACAGAGAGCAGACTGACTGACTTTAACGCTGTAGACGCTAGCATATCTTTATTTTTTTTTACCAACAACGCATGTCGCATTTTTTTATGATAACATGCAGATCTAGAAGGAAGTTCATCTGAGTGAACCTGGCGTGGCTGCTGGTGCCGGGCGGGCTTGTCTGAGTACTTAAAGGTATACTATGCAACCGGGGTTGATTTTCCAGCGAGGCTCCCCCCAGAGGGTGAAAGTAAAAGTGTACTGTCGTAAAGATGCTCAGCTGTTCTGGTTTCTCCATCAAGCCAGGCGCGGTTGTTTTGAGCTTAGCAGACAGGCGAACGCAACAAAAAGTCAAAAAAACGGCAGTACAAACAATGACTAACACAGTGAAGGTATGAACATCAGGCTTCCCGCAGCGTTATCTTGGCGAGGCGGCCGCGGCATACTTTCACTGTGTTAGTCATTGTTTGTACTGCCGTTTTTTTGACTTTTTGTTGCGTTCGCGGCGCCGCGGTAGCGTCTCGCCAACATTAAAAAAAATATATAATAATAATAATAAAACTCAATATGCTTGCATGTTTATTTGAGGTTAACACGCGGTTCTTTGTGGCTTTCGCGCGTGCATATAGTGAATGGCAGGGCAAAAACACATGGAGTTCTCGCTGTAAAGCAAGACCGACTCTCGCGGTCTTGCACGAGACTTCTGAGCCTGTGGGTGCGGGCCGAGGGCTCCTGCAATTGCAAGTGCGGTATTTCCCCCACAGACCACCAGGGCGGCCGAGAAAACCTTTGTTCGACCTGACTCATTTAATCATCCAAAACGGTATGGAACACATTAATTAACTGAAAAATGTTGCATAGTATGCCTTTAACACGGCCGATCTACTGGGATTTCCATGCACAGCCATCTACGGACTCCAGTGGTGCGAAACGAAAAATATCCAGTGAGAGCAGGTGTGTCAGAGGAGAATGGGCCACAGCAGCTCAAAGAACCACTCCTTGCAACCAAGGTTTGCAGAATACTATCTCTGAACAGGGTCAACCATTGAAGCAAATGGGCTACAGCAGCAGGAGACATCGTTTGGTGTCACTCCTGTCAGCCAAGGACCCGAGACTGAGGATACGATTCACACAGAGTCAGGGTAGAATCAGAATCTCACGTTAACTAAATGAAAGGATGTACTAATCCTGCCTGGCATTAACAGTTCACACGACTCTTGGTGGTAGAAGAGTGAGAGAGGATGCCCTCTTGGCACACCTTGATGCCCTTAGTACCAACCGAGCATGAAATGCAGTTGTTTATGGAGCACAGTTAAATGGCACATCCGTTTCTGACCACATGGCACCCGTCTTCTGATGGCTACTCCCAGCCGAATAAAGCACAGTCTCACAAAGCTCAAGTCATCTTAAACTGATTTCTTAAACATAACACAAACCCGGGTTACAGTGAACCCATTGTACAGCAACGGCCTCCATAGTCTCACGGTTTCAATACAGTAGAGCACCTTTGGGACACTGTGGCGTGAGAGATCCACATCAAGGTTAAGGAATCTGCAGCAACTGCGGTGCTCTTATGTCAAAATGCATCAAATCGTCCAGGGATTGTTGCCAGAACTCGACCAATCTGTGAACTGAAGGCGCAAGGTGGTCCAGCCTGGCACTAGCGAAGCAAGCCTAATTAAGCTACTTTGGAAAAATGAACTGTGTAGGCTTCGAGAAAAATAAAAACCCATCCTAATGCAGACTGACCTGCTTGGGCGACAAAAACAAAGTGGGAAACAGACTGAACAAAAATGCATTTTAAAAATGCAGCGTCATGCTTTCCACGAATCATCCTTTTAGAACCAGGGTTCTCAATGTGTGGTACAGCAATGATCACCAGTGGTATTTATGTTGCCTTCACAGGAATGCCAAAGAGATTTTGGTGTCAAACATCAACAGGAAACGAACAAAAGCCATTTAGCTGAGCTGTTGAGCCTATAAACACACAGAGCCAGAAACCTTTCTCATCAAACAGAGGCTACTTTAAAGAGCCCTACATCAGAGAATGGTCCCAGAAATCTAATTTTAACCTGAATCTGACAACAGTAAAGCAAGAACAACGCCTGGTGGTTACTTATTTACCCCAGAGGTTGGAAGTCATGCTGCAGTTTGTAGTCAGAAAGGCCTGAAAACTGCTGAGCTAACCTATACAGGATGATTACAGTATACAGGCATATCCAATACATTAGAAGATGCATTACAGGCTTGTTTATCAGACAAAAACATTTAAGCAGGTGTCAAACATACTTTTCATTATTCCTACATTTCTGTATTAAAATGTCATTTTATTGGTCTGATCATCAGACCAGTAAAATTACATTTTAATATGACATCAGACCGTTGTCATATTTTAATCTTATTTTCATGTTTTTATTTAGCTTTAAGTGAAAAAAATTATCACCATAAATAACAAACATAAAGGCTTAAAAACAACAGTCTGCGTGTAACTAATTTATAAATTGGGTTTCACTCAGTGAAATGAGTTACTGAAATAAATGAACGTCTTCAATAATATTTAAAGAAGCTATAAGTAAGACATTTACTGTAAAATCAACCTAAATCATTCTCATATGTCAGCAGGGATGGAAGTTGCATTCCCTATAAACAATCGATCCTCTCAGAACTACTGCAGTTCAGAGTGTAGCCTGTGTTTACTTCCTGGTTCCTGAGCCAATCATATGAGAGTTCTCAGGGTTCCCAAAACAGTGAGCAGAATTTGGTATTTAATTTTAGCATTAGGGCGGCTGCCTGCTAACATGGAAGCTAGTAAGAGAAGCGGACCAGAAATAAAACAGAATACAACATTATTTAGAAATCCCGTGGAAGTAAAAATTCACAACAGCAAAATGCTGTTTAAAACGGCATATTAGATTGTTGTGATTGGCAAGCTGTTGAACTAATTTGAGCCACAATGGGTCAGTATTACTTATAGCTCCTTTAAAGTTACTGATTGTGACTGTATTTGTATGCAAAGATTAAAGGGACATGTTGTAAAGTACTGTTTGAAAGATTTGAAGAAAGAAAAACTGAAAGTAAACACCTTATTACCACAGCCATCGCGAAGTGACTGCCGCATTGGATCTAGAGGATGGGGATGGTGAGAATAGTCCAAGTCTCCCACCTGAAATTCTCATTGAAGGCGGTCTTCCGGTTTACTTTTCACAAGAGCCTGGAAAATCTGACTTCCATGTGAAAATGGGTCACACAATCAACCCAGATCCTTAAAACAAAACAAGTGTTTTCTTTGGTCTTTGAGAAGAAAAAATATAATTCTGCTGAATCACTGTTTCAAAAAGCCCCTCAGGTTTGTGGTAGAGTTGGAAACTTTTGTAGTTACTGAGGTGGTATTTGTTCTGAAATCTGGAGGATATAAAAACGAATATCAGTGTGACTTTTCCCATATCTGACCAAGATGCCCCCATCTGACATGGATGCCCCCTGAGTTTTGAGTTTTGGGGATTTTTCGGGCATGTCCCACTGGGAAGTGACCCTGGAGAAGATCCCAACTTGCAAGAGATACTTTATATCCCGATAGCCTGGGAATACTTTAGGATTCCCCAGAATCAGCTGGAGGATGTGGCTAGGTTGCCCCACAAATCTTCGATAAATGGAAGACGATGGATGGATGGATGGATGGATGGATGGATGGATGGATGGATGGATGGATGGATGGATGGATGGATGGATGGATGGATGGATGGATGGATGGATGGATGGATGGATGGATGGATGGATGGATGGATGGATGGATGGATGGATGGATGGACGATGCATTGAATCTAGTCTAGCAGAACACATTGACCGTCTTTCACTTCAGGACTCCCTCTGGATCATGCTTTTATTAGTTATGCTTCCTCTAGTGTTTGTTTATATTAGTGCTTACCTTTGGTTAGTATATTACTTATTCAGTAGAATCTTGACTCTGTCTTGTTTATCTGGTTAGATCTCTTCCTCCCTGTTTGCCCCTGTCATCATTCTCCCTCCGCTTTCTGCCTTTGTTGTTCTCAGCTGTTACCCATAATCATCTGATTACTCACACTTGCTCTCCACACCTGCTCTCCTCACACCCTCTTAATTCAAGCTGTCTGGTCATCTCTTCTCACTTGTTGGTTCCTCTGTTGTCCTATCTTCAGTTCATTCCTCTACTCTGTGGATTTCGTACCTCCCGCACCCTGTTTCTCCATGGATATGATACAATGTTCAGGACCGCTTAGGTTCCTCCACTGTGACAGAGGCTACCTTCACAACAAAGGGCAGACAGGATGTAAATTTTGTTTAACAAGGACAGGATTTAAAACCATTTTTTTTGTTTTGTTGTTAGTGGTTTTCTTTTTCAAAAATGTGAACTGAATTTTAAGTTCAGTTCTCTAAATAAACTACAAATACTAACTTAAAAATCACAAACATCTAACAAAACCCAATAAGTTATATTTTCCCAATAATTCTGTTGGTGTAAAGTCTGTTCCTGTACCATTTTTGCATGATGATTTTGAAGTCTATAAAGTGCCAAAGAAGACATTTTGCTATATGCTGTTATTGAGACATTTGCCTAACTGGATTTCAGCATTTTTGTAACAGTAAGAGGATAAGAATGGTAAAGCACCAGAAGTATCTCGACATTAGAAAAACTGCTATTTGTATAATGATCATAATAAGGTGGACCCAGAATTTAGCCAGGCAAGCAGTTTCGGTTTTAGGTAATTTATTAAGGAGGTTACAAACAGGCAGAACTTTAATGGGCATCAAGCCAAAAACAGGACGACAGCGTCAAAAAACCAAAATAGTCCAAGACCGACAACAGGCTAACTAAAGAATCAAACAGGGTATAGGCAAGCTCAAAAACCAAAAGGCAGGTCCACTCAGGCAACACACAGGCAGTCAGATCAGGCAGGAAAACAGATAATTCAGGGGTCAGGCAGGCTCAGATATCCAGAGGAAAATCGGGTCAGATCAAACAGGCATTTACGGAAACAGAGAAACGCTGGACTAGACTCACGAATAGGCTCGTAATAATCTGGCCCCGAACAGAGGAGTGAGGCGGGTATAAATAGGGGAGTGAACAGGTGAATGGAGTGGAAACTAATCACAGGAAACAGGTGGAACTGATCAAAGGAAGGGTGGTGACTGAAAATAAACCGAAACTGATTGGATAGCGGCTAGTGGCTTCACAGTGGATTGGCTGATAACTGGCAGGTTACTGAGGACTGAACTGAACTGGCTGATAACAGACTGGTGAACTGGTCAAAAAATTAAAGCAAAGAACAAACATAAAACAAAACAAAATCCAAATTTTGACAACTTTAGGTTTATTGCAAGCATGTTTTCTGCACAACTCCTTTAAAAATAGCATAGAAAGACTAAGTTTACTTTCAATGGCAACTATTATACAGTGCCTTGAAAAAGTACTCAAACCCAATGAATTGTTAAACTTTTCATGTTAAAACTACAAACTTCAGTGCATTTTACTGGTCTTTAATATGATGGACCAACACAGTCCGACTACACACTTCAAGGGTAAGATGGGATCGCAGAACGAGTGTGATGATATGATACAAAGCAAGGAGAGCAGCAGCATCTGTGGGTGCAGTCAGAGCAGAGCCACCATCTCCACGCTCCGTCTGATCTAAGAAATGCGTTGATCGCAGCGTTTGACGGAGATAAAATACGATGGGCATAGTGCACAAAGTGTTCTCGTGCAGAAGGCCTGCATGAGGATGAGTTCAGCCAAATCTAGAGGTTTTGGCTGATAAACATCTGAAACACTGTCCTCAGGTAAATGTTGGGAGTTGTTGGCTCCGCCCCCTTTGATTCCACAATCCCAGCTGTACGCTGTTGCATGATCCGAATGATAAAATGCTGGTGATTGTATTGCAAAATAATCATCTGAAAGAGGCTTATGGCTTAAGGCAGAATAGAGGAGAGATGCATATAAAAAAGAAGTGGGGAATATGAAGAGCGACCACTGTATAAGACTAGAAATTGTAACAGAAAACATTTTTGAAAGTCCTGAGTGTATGCATGCTGAACCATTTCCCTTAACCCAACCCCATCCCAACCCCTGGAATAACAGAGGAATTTGGCTTCCATTTGCTCTCTCTCTCTCTATCTATCTCTCTCTCTCTCACACACACACACACACACACACACACACACACAGAGAGAAAGAGAAGCAGATGTGAACTAAAACCACTGCATACCAGCTTGAATCTGAGTGTCATGACAAATCTCGGGCCCCCCTCGACAGGGAAACTAAACTTCACCTAAGCTTCCCTCCTGTCTGCATCACTTCTTCCTTATTTCCAGTCAAACAAACACTTTTTTACAACTTCTCTGTGCCACCACACGGCATCCTCTGCTTCCTCTGTGGTGATGCACTTCTTCCATGAACGGGACTCACATTGTTCTATCAATGTCATGTTCGCTTAGGGACACTTCCCTCCAGAGCCAGCCCAAGCTCTGACATTGCCATAAGGAGAAGTTGATTAGACCTTTATCTCTCCAGCACTGTAGCATGACTTCTCTTTTAAATTATCCATGTTTGGTCATTGCTTTTGGCATTTAGTTGACTAGTTTTATGAATGTATAGTGAGTCCAGAGTGGACACTTTGAATCGTAGAGAGTGTTCAGCTTTACCATCACATTAGCCACTTTGCATAATATAGGAAACAAATACGCCACAAATAAATTGCTTTTACACAGCTACTAAGAGACGAACACTGACTCTGAGTTTGCTTTTGCCGTTGCATCCAGATTTAGCATAGTCAGCATAGCCAAACGGGCAACATTAGGAAGTTCTCCTCCTATTATAGCTCAGCTGAATAAAATAATCTGCAAAGAGGTATTAGGCACCCATGTAGAGTAAAGTTTGAATTTTTTTTTTTAATGTTATTTAAGAAAGTTAACAAATACAATCTCATTTTGAAAGATTAGAGCTGTTTACTGCATGCAGGTTTGGCAGAAAGAAATTCTACCGTCTACTGAAAGCCGTTGGTGATTTTGGCAGAGACGAAAAGAGGAAACGCTAATGACGCGCTAAACTACTGACTTCACAAAGAAACTGATGGGAAATCACAGATGGTGAATTCGCTCTTTCCTCCACTGAAGTGTCTTCTGCCAAAAAAATTCATTCACTTTGCAACAGACGTCCAATTATTTGTATCGACCGCATGTTATAACGCTATCTTCACTATTAACTGATGCTTATTTATGACTAATTTCACCAAAAGGACAGACCCTAATTTAGTTTGTTCCAACATCAGATGCAATAAGCGCATGGGTTATTTTTATTTTTGTATAAACTGCATGTGTGAAAGTCTCACCTTGAGCAAGCTCTTTATGGGGAATCCAGTTTCTTACAGATAAAACTGATGCTATCTAGATATCGTGCAGAAATCTGTTCATATAACTCTACCAGCATTCTGATTTTGCCAAATTATTCGGTAATTAAGCTATCTTGGCCACTCTTTACATCAATTGTTAAAGTAAAATAGAGAAACTAAATCTTGGAGCACAGATCACATCATCCATACACAAACGTCTCCAGCGGTGCATTCAAAGCATCCCTGTTTAACTTAAAGATGTAACTCTGCTGTGATTCATTCGGTCGGATGTTGTTCTTAAGGTTTTGAGGACCGCCTCCTAAAGTCAGGACCTGGAATTGAAAAAAGAAACTTTTCTCTATCTCTTTCTTTTTTTCAACAAACCATCAAGCAACATGTGTTTGAGTTTGCAGAGCTGCAACCTCTGGCTCCAGTAACATGGTTCTTTTTTAACACCAACTCTGAGCCGACCCAGAAGAAAGAAACCACTTAGATCTGGAGCTGAAGGGCTTAAAGAAGGGAACAAGCTCATTGTTTGATAAGTCCAAACTTAAGTATCATCGTTGATCTCTCTAATTTAAGATGAAAACAGCAGAAACACTGATCTCAAACAACGGTGATCCAAACATCCCAAACTCACGCGCTTTAATCTACCCACTTGTTATTTTGACTTCACCCCAGACAGAGTTTAAGTACGACCGATGAGCATTTTCTGCTAAAAATATTTTAGACAAGTTTTTTTTTTGGGGGGGGGGGGGGGCGAGGCCGCTTTGCTCCAAGAGAAGAAGCTGTTGTGTCCATGTGGAGCCCAGCAGCGTGGAGGCTCCTGGAGCTTTGCCCCGCCATACGCGGAAGTGGATCGAACCCAAAGAAGACGCCACTGAATCAGTGCAGTGCGAATACCCAATATTCAGCCTATACGAATAAAAAGCCCTTTATTTTAACTCTGCAAGGCGGCTTGGAACAGATCAGTCTCTTCTCGCTTTTCTCTCTCTCTCACACACACCCCCAATATTTGTCCAGGCAGAGAGAAACTGAGCATTATTAGTTCAGCCTGACCTGTGATACACATATTTATCCTGGTGGATTATTTCATCTTTGAAACAATATTCAAGACATTCTTGCATATACAGAATTTGTGTTTTTTGAATTTATTTTTTTGTTTATAATTATTTCTTTACCTTGTTTCTGACAGATTTTGTTAGCGTTAATGCCACACAGTGATCCTTAATAGCAGCAGGGCGCAACACACTGACCGCTGAAGCTGGGGCTTAAAGCCCCTAGGAGGCGTTCACCAGCCCTCTGGCCTTACCGGGTCTGTGGGAAACCAGCAGTAGTACAAACGGAGCGGGGGCGAGTAGGGTGGTGAAGGAGAGACAATGGTGATGGAAAAGGACCATAAGATGTGGCCCTGCTCCAACACAACTGATTATAAGAGCTCAATTATCCCCACAGGAAATCATCACGTTGCACATGAACCATCGATTATATTCAGGTTTGCTGAGCCAGAGAAACATCTAAAACATGCAGGACGCCAGGCCTTCAGGGCTGATTTTGGACAACTCGTGAGTTAGAGGATCAAACGTTTACTGAATGAGATATTCACAGCGGCCAGGATGGTTCTGTGCTTGTGTTCTGGCAGAGGAAGACCTAATCGGTTCTTTTATAAAACCGGTTAAGAACATAACACCAGCCCTAGTTAAGCACTGGAACCGCTTTGCTGTAAAAAACAAACAAACAAAAACAAATTTAATTTCAACATCACCTGTGTTTGAGGCGGTGGAGAAATAAACTGCGACCTGACACCACAGCAGGCGTAAATTGTTCTGTTCTGATCTGTTTGTATGCCTGCCTGTATTTGGTGCTTTCTGCTTTGTGAATCTGGTGTAACACTGTGGAGCTCGCAGGCCTTTGTAAAGTCCCTCCACTGTGTGCTAATGGGTCTGAAGGTGATAAGTGTGCTTCCCACCTTGAAGCTGCTCAACTCCTGCTTGGTGAAGCCATTGCTGTGGATGATTTTCATCTGTTTGACCAAAGTGCTTTTCCCACTCTCTGCTGCGCCTGTAAAGAGGTTAAACAGTTTTTACGTCAACCATGGGTTATTTAAGCCCCTTTCAGGGCAGAAGTTGACCTGACGGCCAGTCTCACCTAGTATGAGGATTTTAACCACATTCATCTCCCGCTTTGCGGACTCGTACAGCTCTCTGTCTATCTTGGCGCTGCGTACTCTCGCCGTCTTCTCCTCTGTATCTTCGGTACCGAGGCACAGTCCCATCCTGAGCGATCATCTCCTCTTCGACCCGGACAGAGAGAATAAACCTACAGCTGCGAGCTCTTCGCCTCCTCTAAAAATCAGCAGGGGAAAAAAAAACTTCCCAGAGAAGACAAACAACTATGATTAAAGTTAAAAAAGGAAGACTTCAGGCCATCCTGGATGCCTATAAACTCCCGGTGAGCGGTTGATCGCCAAAAGCCGTCAGCGGAGACTGGTTTTACGCATGGCTCCGAGCGCTATCTCCGCCTCTCAGCGCCAGAGTTCGGCTCTCAGGGTCCAAAGCCGCGCTGCGCCTCCGCCGGTCAGCCTCCTGCTCCACCGCCGGAGAAAATGAGCTGCGCTCTCCCACCCCTGATGGGAACCTCTCCGACTTCCCTGGGAAGTGACGTGGGTTCCGTGGGGCTCACCTGAACGGACATCCAGCTTCAAAACTTCATGTTTGCCAAAACGTCCGGCCCACTTCGGCTCCCAGCCAGACGCGCGCACGCCGCAGATATTTTGCGGTAACGATGATTAGTAAGCCACATGATTTCTGCTCTGATAATATGCCCAACGATTCAGTGACTTGCACAATCACCTTTCCAGTCAGTCATCTCCTGGATGACCTCATCAACGGCGCACATGAAACCTTACACCTCGGCTTTCTGTTATTGTTGCTCTTATCTAACCCTTGATCCGTTTCAGTTTGTCTCAGTTCCACCCACGCCTGGTGCTTCTTAAAGTCTTGCTTCGCCTGTCGCTTTGGGTGCTTTAATTGTCTCTCTTCTGTGATAAAAATAAATAAATAAAGCGCACAGAGCGGACTTTGACCCAATATAGACCTGGATCATGAGAGTAAAGCGAACTCCTCCATCCCTTTCTGCAGTTTGTTATATAGAGTTGATGCTGAGTTTGACATCATTGGATGAGTTTATTCTGGGCCAAGGTTCAGCGGTCAGATCCTGATATTCAGAGGAGTCCATGGTGCGCTCAGAGCCCACATCATCACCCCTCCACCACCGTGCTGGGTGTCTGATTTGCTCATTTTTATGCCTATTTCCAATCTTTCTATGCTTTTTATATCCTTATCATAACTGTGTTCTCAACTATTGCCTATATGTTTGTTTATCTTAGTGGTAGCCTATTTAATATTTGAATATGCATAATTAAATGTAACTTTATAACTTTTAGAAGACTTCATAGACACCCTAAATGTGCGTCTTATTCCTGTATATACCAGAGGATTTTACAAAATTTGATCAAATATGAGAGATTGCGATCAAACCAAAGTAACTCAGACAGATAATGTTTATTCCAATCAGGTTTTCTTATAACAGCAAATGTCTTTGAATTATGCCAAAGGAACTGAAAAGCAGGTATGAAGCTAGTGGGAAAACTTCCAGTGAATTACTAATCCTGCTCATATACCAAAGCAGCTGGGGACATAATGACCAAAACTTTTAAAGAACAAATTAGTAGAGGTCCAAAACGACCCGTTTGTGCTGATCTGCTGGATTCTGGCATTCCCTTCTCAACAAACCATATTTATTTATTAATTTTCCCGTTTAACGGATGTTTTTCTTCACTTTATTTAGCAGTTTCTTGAAGCACATCAAGTGGTCCCACCTCAGGGTGATCTTACTTAGACACCCACCTGTAAAGATAGAAAACAGAGCTTATTTTCCACCCACTGCAGAATGAGAGACGTCGGCTTTTTGTGAACAACCTAGTTGTAAGCTTTCCCGGATTGATGAGCGCCAACACTGGCTTGGACGAGGCCATTGCTGATGTCTTCCCTTCCTGGCGTTGTGTTGTCACACACCTGCATGCTCCATGCTTTACTTGGAAGAGGCCATCACGCTTGTTATCAAATACCAAAATGATGTGAGACCTGATGACACGGGTATCTGATGGCCGCGTTCCTCGGCTCACTTAGGCAGAAAAATGTTATCAAAGCGGCTTTTAACCAAAACCTCTGTGTGACGTGTGCAGCTTTAAAGCTTTATGAGTGGACGGTAATCAGGAATCCTGGTGAATAAATGCGCACTGATTGAAACCTGCTCTTTAAATCGTTTTGAACTGTGCTGTTGTGCACTTTTTAGTTTTTATATCGTTTTATCCTGTATTTTCCTATATATTTTTATATTTTATCTATTTTTTCTCAGCATCTTTTTGTCTGTATTTTAACTTGTAAAGCACAGTGTGCACCACATGGATTGTTGAAAAGTGCTATATAAATAAGCTTTGATTGACTATGATTACCTGTTTCTTTACACTGAACATAAAAGGTATCATTGATGCCTACAAGCGGCACCTTTCCCATTTTCACAAAAGCGGTCTAACGACTACAACCTGAATCATTTAGTTAAGCGTGAACAACATTTAGAATACGGGATAGCAGCAATTTACCTGACTCCGCCAGATAGATTTGCTCCGCATATCCATCTGGAAACCTTCCGTTGAAGTAATTTTGGGAAGGGGCGAAAATACTGGTTAGCTGATTGGCCTATGTTGGTGATAGACGGGCCAAATGAACCAATCAGATTCGTCGTCGCTCTGTTACGAGCGACGACGAAAACACAACCACAAGCCAAGCTACTCTTGCTGCTGCAGGTAAAGGCTCGTTAGCTCAGCAAATAAATACTCTGTAATTCCGATAAAACTTGCTCGATAGCCACGCTAACGCTAGTTTCATCGGCTGAAGCCGCCATGTTCTTTAGACTGAACTGTCGCGCTTCCCGTTGCGTCACACCGCAACCTGCCTCAAAGCCAACGCTGATTGGACGTTCGTTTGGTGAACGGCTCCAAATTTTCTTCAACGGAGAGTATCCAGACTGATCTGCGAGTGAAACCTTGAAAACTCGCGAGATCAGGATGGTCTCACGAGGCTAAGCAGCAATATCACAAAAGTAACAAAAAACATGAAACAATCTAGACATGGACTTGTTTTATGGTTTAAAAGTCTATGAATGAACAGCAGCACAGGTGTAAGCAGTTGTAGTTTTTATTAGTTAAATGATAAAACATTCATTAGTTGCATTTAACAGCACTTTATGAGAATTGCCAAAGCACCGTGGAAACAGGTGTCCCCGCTTCAGGAGTCAATCATTAGACTGACAAAACAGACCCAGCTAATCGGGGAGAAAGCAAATGTTTGTAGAGAAAATACAACACCAAAAGGTTCGAGAGATCACAGGAAACAAGTGGAAACAACAACCCCCAGAAACCCCCGAGCCCCGCGCCACAGTGACCAATCATGAGACAGCCCCGTGAATGTGCAGCGCCTAGCGAAAAGCATGCCTCCCTTTTGGGATTTAGTCACAACTGAACCACAAACCCAAATGGGTTTCTCTTTGTTTTTTATTTCTTTTATTGCCTGTACTGGATCTTAATTAAAGGTATCGGTGTAAAAGGGGCTGAATACATTTGAACGCACAATTTCCAATTCATATCTTACAGGCCTAGTTTTTCTTTCCATGGCTGCCGTGCTACTCTAAACTGAAATTTGTTGCACAGCAGTGAAATGTGCAAACGCCCATGACAGTATTGGGTTTTTGATGACACATCTTGTTTATTTATTTACTACCCTGTGTGTCGGAGAAAAGCCTTATGGTGCTGACGCCTCGCAGTATCACAACAGACAACCCGGAGGTCACAGCTTGACCCGAGACCCCGACCTGCACAGCCTTCTGCATTGGTCCCTTCTACGACGCCACTCCCAACATGGCGGCGCCGTTTACGTAAAATCCAGACGCTTATGCTGCGTCTGTCGATTGCTGTAAACAGTGACGCCAAGATTCCTCCGGCAGAAGCGATGACAGAAAACACTAACTCGTGACTTCATTTGATTCAGGACCTGTATGGAAAAATCGTGGCACGTTTAAAACGAAAGGCCCAAAATCAAGCTTGGTATGAAATGTAAAATGCTGCAGAGACCACGTGGTGACTGGCTGGTGTCGGGTTGCGTGAGCGCAACCTCATCCCTCCGCCCCGGTGAACAGGGACTATGTGCTGATCACACAGACCTCCACCTGCATGAATTAAACACGTCACACTCTTCATAGATTATTTATTTCACATAGTGAAACGTACACACAGGAAAATATCGACCGAAAGGCTTGAAATTTAAAAGCGTCGTGGTTTCCAGGTTAAGCTCTCTCCGCTCGTTAGACCATTGTACGTCGAAGGGTCACATGAACAGAGCTCTGTCAAAAAACACAGACGGTATCACCCTCCAAGGGCTAAACATGAAAACCTTCTCTCATTCTACGATTGTCTCGTTAAAAACAGAGGAAAATACACATTTTCTTTCATTTCCGGACAGCTGCGAAGACAGGAGTGGGTCTAACTAACAGCCCTTACAATAATTTATAGCTTCAGGATTGAGGCACTACGTTCACACCACTGATCTCTATTTATTCACTGGATTGCTGATTTGCCAGAAAAATTGAGTCACTGGCTGCCATCTTGCTACTCCCTACTCTCACAGAACCTCATAGGATTTGGTTTTCTGGCTGTGGGAAAACGTTTCATAGGTAATTTTACAGTCAGTGGATACATTTACAGTCAGTGGATATATATATATATATATATATATATATATATATATATATATATATATATATATATGTTTTTGTATATTGTTATTTATATATTTATAAATGTTATATATATATATATATATATATATATATATATATATATATACAAATAAATAACATGCAGAATATTTCAGCACATTAAGACTTAATCAGTACTTGATAGTTTTAGTTCATAACATAAAAGTATATAGCATTTGACATTTTAAGTCTTAAGCCCCCCCTGAACATGAGAAAATCCTCGTTGTTCGATGCTGTAGCGCACATATTCCCTAGTTACTGGAGGGAAATAGGGAGTACCAATATGGCGGCCGGTGGCTTCACAGCGACGTGTGTTATATACGGCCAATGCGCAATCCAGTGAATAAATAGAGATCAGTGGTTCACACCCGTTCACTTCTGTCCGCCCACGCTGACACATTCACACTTGGTGCAAATTCAGCTGGTTAAAACCACAGATAAAACCTACAGACTACTTTTTTTTTTTTTTTTTATCAAAGTTATGCCTTTTTTTTCCCGTACACTGACGACACAAAAAAAGTGAGAACTACAAATTAAAAAGGTGTTAAATTACAGCGCATTAAACGTCACTCGTGACACTTTGTCTAAAAGTCTTAAAAATCTGTCAATAAGTTATGAATAAAATCCCAGACTCTATATCTGTTTACATTGTAGTGTGTCATTAAAACCAGAAGAAATTAATCTAACAGAGAGCAACGGTAAAGTTTTCTTTGGCAGAAACCGGCTGATTATTGTGATTTGTGAAGACTCGGACAGAAACGGGCCGGCCAGACTGGGCCGAGGACAACGAGGGACGCTCAGTCTGGCTCTGCTGGAGTCGACCGTTTTAAAGCTGAGGGTACTTGGATGATTAAACCCGATAAAAAACAACTGCCCGGGCGCGTTAATGAGCTGCCGCTTCGTCCTGCGGCTGCTGCTGGGTGTCTCTCTTCTTCATCGCTTCAATCACCGCCATCTCTTTAGCCTCTTTTTTCTGGTTCCTGGCTTCAAACTGGAGTCTGGGAACCAAAGAAAGCAGTGAAATGAAAACCAGCTCAACAGACTGAACCGAGCTGTCCTACCGTCAGCAGCGTAGGTCACCTGTTTTCAATGATCCTCTGGACGATGTCATCCGTGGTGAGATTGTTGCCACTGTCGATGGTCCTGAATATCGCCCTCCTCTTAGGTTCCTGAAGGAAAAAGAAAAACTCAACCCGTCAGGAACAGCGTAAACCTGCTGAAAAAGCCGAGGTCCGTTCTGCAGGCAGATATCAGATCCGCTTTTAAAGGACAAAAAGAGACGTGCACTAGAACAGGGCTCACCAACATGGTGCCCAACTGTGAGCTGCATCTAAATTTGTATTTTACCCTTTGCTGGTGAAGATTCTCAGTCATCCAGGTCATGGTCATTCCAAAAAAAAGTAAAAAACAAAGCAACTGGACTTGTTTTCCGTAGTTGAAGACGTTTCGCTTCCTCTCCAGGAAGCTTTCTCAATTCAAAAAGTCTGGAGTAATGTGGAGTACCAAGCTTTATACTACTGGCCAAACAAAGGCCTTGTAATGGCTTAACATAACATGTAAATTCAACAGAAACAGGTCCACCCCTTAGTAATGGGCGGTCGTTAAAGTCATTACGCCAACAGATTGGACCGAAACTGGTCCACTCCTCTGTAACCAGGAGTTGTTAGGGTCGTTATTGGCTTGGCTTAAAGGAACAAAGTTTTGATCACCTGAATGAGGGTGAGAATTAAGGTGATGGTTGGCCGGAATTAATCCTATAGCTGTATTGTAAGTTTTTGAGAGTTGGAACCTAAGGCCTCCTCCTCTGTTCAAAGTTGGTCTTTTTGAATTGAGAAAGCTTCCTGGAGAGGAAGCGAAACGTCTTCAACTACGGAAAACAAGTCCAGTTGCTTTGTTTTTGACTTTTTTTGGTATTTTACCCTTTCGCTTTTCCTTTTCAGTTTGCATTTATATGGATTTAAAAATGACAAAAGCATGAAAAATGTTAACTTTCACGTAACATTAAGGTGAGCTCTGACTCGTATGACACAGTACCAATGAAGTAGCTCTAATTTTCAAAAAGGTTGGTGATTCCTGCACCAGAGTATCCCTGCGGAGACTGAATCTCTGGCGCCCCCCTGAGTTAAAAGACGGTAATGCTGTAAAGTAAAGCATACAGGCTCTGACCTTCTGACCTCAGACCTGACATTACCCTGGCTGTTACCATCCAGCTGCACGCCTGCTGGGAAGTCATCCTTTCTAAACTTTAGCTTCACTGTGGATGTCGCATTTTACTGCTTGTCATATATGTTTTACATTTCCTTTAATTTACGGAGCTGTACAGCGGCGTTGGTCCCATTGGGTGTGTAAGGCGCCCTATAAATAAAGCCTGACTGACTATTTAAACACAGTATCGTTGTACTCACAGCGTATGGGTCCACCCCGTCCTTATCGGGCAGCACCTCCGTTTTGCCGTGACACACCAGATCCACCTGCAGAGTGATGGAAATGAACCTGGGTTGGCCAACAATCCCTCAGTGCAGCTCTCTGAACTCATCATAAAGTTACACACGCAAAAACATAAATGTTTTTTTTTGTCTCACTGACATTAAATCCGGCTATATTTTTCCTGTTTTAGGTCTGTTAAGTTTACCCAAATTATTTCTATTTGCTAAATTACACTGCAAAAAGGGAACTAAAAGTAAGTAAAACTTTCTTGAAGTGAGAATATTTGAGTTGAGCAGGTAAATAAGATTATCTGCCAATCACTGCAAAAACTGAACTAAAAATAAGTAAAATGTTCTTAAAATAAGTGTATTTTTCCTTGATTTGAGTAGGTAAATAAGATGATCTGCCAATAGAATACGATTTTTGCACTTAAAATAGGAAGAATTCATCTCCGTCATCTTATTTCAAGCGCATTATATCTAATTATCTTATTTTAGGGGTAAAAATACTCATTCCATTGGCGGATAATCTTATTTACCTGCTCAAATTTAGGACGAAAACACTAATTTTAAGAACATTTTACTTATTTCTAGATCCGTTTTCGCAGTGAATGAGTATTTTGACCCCTAAAATAACATAATTAGATATACTGCACTTGAATAAGATGATGGAGATGAGCTGTCCCTATTTAAAAGTGCAAAAATCTTACTCCACTGGCATACCATTTAAACTCGCCTGCTCAAATCAAGGGCAAATACACTTGTGTCAAGAAAATGTATTTACTTTTAGTTCCTTTTTAGCAATGAAGAGGCAGGAGTTTAAAATATTTCTTCACATTCAGAAGTTTCGATCTTTCCTTAGTATTGCCTTTTAAACCCAGTCGCCCCGTCACTAATTTAGCGATGTGCTGTGGGTCATTGTCTATATGGAAGACACATTTGTGCTCCAGCTTCAGCTTTACTCCTGCAGGCGGGGAGTAATTTGCATCCATCTCTGTGTGCCACCGCTGATGAGCCACCGCTGTTGAACCCACCTTAAAATGATCCAGCAGGTCCTTGCCCACCGCGTAAGGAGCACCGATCACCACCTCTGACACGTACTGCGCACACAAACGGGGAAAGGATCAGACAAATAAAATCATCTTCCGGGACTTTTCTTCTCTTCGATGTTAGAAAAGCGTGAACAGAAAACGTCAGGAAACTCTGCACCTTGCCGGACGGCCCTTTGTGAGAACCAGAGACGCCGCACGGCTTGGCGGTACTGTGTGAAATTCACGCAGCGGCTACTAACGCACACAACGCAGACGGGCCACAAAAGCGTGACTGTTCTCGGCCGAAGGGCGCGGAGCATGAAGTAATCTGTGCGTGTTGGAGTGGGAGCTCACCCGACAGGCGAGGACGCTCAGGGTCCTCTCATGGATGTTCATGATCGGGTAGTTCTTCCCCTTGTAGCGATTCACTTCCTGAGGACGATGAAAGACTCAGATGAGTGGCTTAACTTTTTTTTTTTATTTGTTGAGCTTTGAGGTGACAGAAAGTTTAAAAAGGAAATCGTTCTCCCAGGCCTGGACAGACAAATCTGAACAGGAGATGCCAAGTCTCCCAGGACAAACACAACCCTGAGCTAGTCTTGCTTTGACTTGTCCCAGATCTATTTATTGCAATAAAAAAAAAAAGTGATTAGATATTAGTGAGCCATTCGGCGTACCTGATCAAAGTGCAGACCAACGATGACATAGGGCCTCTCTGCCTGCTTGTAAACCATCTCCAGGAAGTCAACATGGCCGATGTCTGCACAAGGTTGGAGGTCAAGGCGGGAACTTTACTATTTACCGGACAGAAGCTAAAGTTACGACCAGCATGGAAGGCAACTCTGGTGGTAAGTAGGTAGTTTTACATCACTGGCTGGTTCCTAGTAAATCATATGCCATTTCTGGAAATAAACCAATTTCCTACCTCTCTTTGGGGTTATTAAGGGAGTGTGCCTTTCTCATTAATCCAGCCCTTCATTAGTAGCATGTTTAATTACAACTACTGGTAGCTGGAATTCTTACATGATTCTAGCTATTGCAATGGATGTAATAAAACGTGCTATGAAGTTGCTCCTCACGCAGTTCAGGGAGCGAGAGAAAGCTGACGCTCGTTTATTTAAATCAGGGGGAGATGAGTTTATTTCCCAAAATTGTACAGTAATGCTTTTTCATTAAACGGATGGCTTCTCCTTTAGATTTAGATGACTGAGGTTATCTAAAGAAAGATTAATAAGCAACTGTCACAACAAACTTACATTTTCTTGTACTCTAAACAACTCATCTACTGTATTTAAGTTTGTTCTTATATTCCTTTTTTTATTTAAACAAAGATAAATGTTACTCCAGTTGCACATTTGCTGTGCTCTTGACCTTGTTAGTTTGTAAGGTCGTGTGATAGTTAAGTAAACAAAGTTGATGCTCATCATCAAACTGTTTGTTCTCCTTTTTTCCCCAAATTGGAATTGAAAAGAGAATCGAAAAGGAGTCGAATCGTTTCACAGAATCGATAAGGGAATCGGAATCGTGAAAATCTTTTTCTACGATTTTTCTAGGGTTTTTCTTTTCTTTTCTTTTTTTATGTGGTAAAAGGATACGGAAGAGATCAAACGCTCCCGCCACGTAAATGATGGTGTCTCCAGGCTGGGGCTCCTTTGCAGAGGCGAACTGGATGATCTTCTGGGATGTTTGCAGGAACTGAGACACCCCTGTCCACGGGCTGTGGGCTGTAGCACCCTAGAAGGCATCAGAATGGGCAGAAGGGTGAATCACTACTTTCCTAGGAATGATATATATATATATATATATATATATATATATATATATATATATATATATATATATAATATCAGGAGAAAAAACATGTATTTACCTTTCCAAAGTTGTCAGTGTGCTGTTGGTAATCTACGTTATCCTGCAGAGAGGTGAGTATCAGATCAAAGGCAAGATAAAAGCACTGGTCCCCATGAGAAACTCAGGAGTGCAAACCGTACCATGTTGCTGTGGTGGGCTTTGGTCATGAGAAGCATCCGTCCCACCAGGTCGGTGGTGGACACACCCTGCGTGCGCTTGCACTCTCGGTATCGGCCGGCTTGCTTCACCTCTGCGTACGTGTCCTTGCCGTCGACCGTCAGAGTGATGTCATCTGATGGAGAGATAAAACCGATAAGCCACCCAATAATCTGCAGCACATGGCAAAGGTTTGTACGCCAGTGAGCTTTTTCATTATTAAAGGAGTTAGAGCAGAGATTCCCAAAGTGGGATATACGCCCCCTGGGGGGGTAGAAAAGGACTGGAAAAAGGACCAATTTTGAGACGTTAGTTAAAAAAAACATGTTGATGTTAATGTTGAATTCAATCACACAGTAAAATAAAAAAAAAATTACACCTTAAAAGTGGTGATTTTGTGATTCAAAGAAGATTGCAGTTTACTTTATTGTTATATGTTTACTGCAGTTGGCTTTTCCTTGTTCAACTGCAGAAAAGGCAGGTTTCAAATCACAGGCGGGCCCACCAGGAAAAGTTTGGCAACCGCTGAGGCAAGGCAAGGCAAGGCAAATTTATTTATATAGCACAATTCAGTTCACAGACAATGCAAAGTGCTTTACATGATTAAAATACACGCTGCAAAAATGGATCTAAAAATAAGTGAAATGTTCTTAAAATTAGTGCATTTGTCCTTGATTTGAGCAGGTAAATAAGATTATCTGCCAATGGAATGAGTATTTTGACCCCTAAAATAAGATAATTAGATATCCTGCACTTAAAATAAGATGATTGAGATGGATTGTTCCTATTTTAAGTGCAAAAATCTAATTCCATTGGCAAATCATCTTATTTACCTACTCAAATCAAGGACAAATACACTCATTTTAAGAACATTTTACTTATTTTTAGTGCCGTTTTTGCAGTGCAGGAAATAAAGCAGAAAAAAAGCAAGTAGGAAAAAGCAGTTGGATTATATATATATATTTTAAAAAAATGCATTCGACTATTTAACTAGTGCAGTAGCGGAACAAGATCATTGAACGCGAAGGCCTCACCTCCATGCACACAGAAGTCACAGTTGTATTTATCCAGAGTCTCCAGAGTGGTGACGTAAGGCGCTCCCTCGACTATCTCATCCACCCACTTGATTGCACGCACCATCTTGTAGCGTTCTTCCTGAGTGAAAACCGGAGGGCCTTTGTGCTTGGAGATCTCCGCTGTGAAGAAGAAACGGCGCAGAGTCAGCTGCGTCTTACTGGCATGTCGCCCTCATACGTGGCCAAACATCCGTCACACCGAACGCAAGCGGGGACGTTGGTCTCACCATCTGTGTGCACCCCAACAATGAGGTAGTCTCCCATAGATTTAGCCTGCCGCAGCTGGTTGGAGTGGCCGTAGTGCACCATGTCGTAGCTGCGGGGAGACAAGACAGCAGGAGCGTGAAAAACGACGGCTTAAAAGAGAGCGGCACTCGGGTCAAAGGAGATAAAACAACACCCACCCACAGAGAGCCCCCCCCCCCCACCCCCTGCTGTCACGCTTTCTTCCTTATAGGCCACTGTTATCTTTGAAATGTCCTCCAAACAAAGCCAGTCGGGGGTTTAACTAAACAAATCTTTTAGCTTTGGTTATTCACAATGTGTGACCTATTCTATGAACTGGCGTCGGTGAGTTAAATTGAAAAACGTTTACTGGGCCTAAGGTGATGGCCACAGACATCCCCACTGCCATAAATGTGCCAATGTTTACTTGATTTTAGTCACTCAGTAACTAAAGGCCATCAGTGCTCCGCTGCACCGGACCCGAGATCTGACAACCAGATAGAAAACATAAAGAGGAGAAGAGATGGATAATTTAATTTAAATTAAATGTACCACTTTGCAATAAGGCTCCCATTATAGGTGGCTAATAAATAGTTTACAGGTATATTATCAATTAATCAGTAAACACTTTATAACTCATTCATAAGTGTTTATTATGCATTAGTTAAAAACTGTGAGCCTAATCTGTTCAACCATATATTTCATCTTGAGTTGTTTAGATTAAACGTTTCAGGCTAATTTACCACCTTGTGAGCACAACCCGGTCCGTTTTGTCACTCACTTGGCCTTAATTAGTGCGCAATAAACACTTATAAGTGAGTTATAAAGGGTTTACAGATAAAATTTGACTTTTGATTGAATTTGACTGTGTAGAGTGCTTTGAGAGGACGTGTGTTGTGAATTGGTGCTATATAAATAAAATTGAATTGAATGAATTAACAACCTATCCAAAAACTATTTTTATCTAGGGGATATAAAGGTGAAATTCTCAATGTTTTGTATCTGCAATGATTAGCAGGTCCCTTATATATTGTGGGTAATAGTATAAAATGCCCCAATAAAATTGCTTTACCAGTTTTAATAAAAGAAAACGTGATTTTTGCGGGCCGACTCGTTGATTTTAGCCCAGGAGGCAAAGTGTCTGGACACACCAGTTGCATGTTACCACAAGCTTTCTAGCAGTTTACAGGGTCTATTTGGGCTTTTGTATCTTCACCATTTTCACTACTTTACACTTTTTGAATGAGTTATTACCTCAAATGATTTGAAGTGATTCTCTATGGCCTGCTCAAATTCTACTGAAAGGAAATCTGCCTCTAAGGTTCAAATAATTAGTGATTAGCTCCAAATCGTCTAGTTTTTTTTTTTCTCCAGGTTTTTTTCGGGGGTTATTATCAGTGCAGTTCTAATCCATCGTGTTATGATAGAAAATGACTTCCTATACAAGAGATTACATTTTTTTTTTTTTTAGGATTTATTTATTTCCATCATTCTTTAAAATAATCCCATACATAGCAAATAAAGCAATAATAAGCACCTGCCGAGTACATGTTATCTTATGGGTATGAAGTGGAAGTAGGTTGGGATGAAACAGCAACATGTGGGTACAAAACAGGGGTATAAATTGGTCCACATTATGTCATCTTCTCATAAAATAAATAACCTTTAGTTTGCTTTTTTCCCCTTTGGTCACTCGGGATTAAAAAAAAGAAACTTTTGTTTTAGCAAATGAAAGATTGAGCTGCTGGTTGGCAATTTCCCCCTGATGCTGTTAGGAACTCTCAAGGGATGAGTGGACAAAACCTAAAATAAAAACTGCCTATATGTCAAACATTTTGATTCTCACTTTAATTTCCTCTTCTGTTTCCATACGCCGCTTGTGCTACATACTATGCATCTCAATGCAGAAGAAATGAAGATAAGGAAACGATCAAATCAGTATGAGTTAAACACTCAGGTCGTTTCTCTGCACGCAGGACCAGATGCAAACATCTGCCCACATGAAGCCAGTTTTCAGATCCGCCTCAGCCAAAATAAATCATACAGAAATCCTGATCCAACCCAACCACAGCAGCACTTTAGACGACCCCAGGCTGAAAGGTTTCACCCAAAACAGCTCCCGCCTGACAAAGTTTAGAAATGCACTTGTGCAAAGTGGCCAGGATTATTTATGCTATTAAAATATGAATGAGAGGGGAAACAATTGTTTTTTTTTCTCCTGCAGGCCCTGACTTGTGGACCCGCTGTCACCACCAGAAGGACTGTGGAAAATGCTAACTCAGCACAAACACGTATCAAGACGTGATTTATAAATGCAGCAGGATTGTGAGATTATAACTAGCCCTGGGGGCGCAGGAATGCACGCAGCAGCAGGAGGAGTTCAACAACAACAGACACATTCACACTATCCATTACGCCTGATTCAGGAAGTGAAGCACGTCGCATATCGTTAATAGTTTCTCGCGATTTAACGTCAATTAATGTCGGGAAACCCGTTCAGATGCGGATCTTTTCACCAAACGGTTAATACCGCTGTTATTAACGGCTAAGTAGCATGCTAGCATTAGCATGCTAGTCAGCTGAGCGTCTCTCCAGCCTCCGGAACAGCTGTTCGCCGGACAGGCTGGAGGTAAAAAGTGACCGAAACAAGCAGGCAGAGCGGCGGATCGGGCTCACCATCCATCGCACCACAGCCGGACGACCCTCTTCCTTTTCTCCGGGCTACAAGCGGCGGTACCCGGCTTTCCGCAGCCGACTTCTTCGCTCGGATCCTTGGTAACGTGGTGTCCGTTTTTGATCATGTCTACGAGTTTACAGAGAGATCGATTAAATGTTTTATAACTGATTTGTATTTATTTTTAAACATAAAAAACAACAACAGCTTATTAAAACCGTCGCGGAAAGGATTAAAAACAAGTCTTCAACAGGTCGCCTCCGCTTCTGGTGATGGGACTGAATGTCACTGAACAGCGGCCAACGCCTCCGGTTGCGTCACGCCGATCGGATGTTCTCACGGTGACGTAATGGTTGCATAATTCCTCCCCTAAAAGGGATTTAAAGAGACAGTGACCCGAGTTCAACCCACGAGCATTCTGTTCCTCTTTAGTGATGAGCGAACCGCATTTGAACGTAGAGGGAAAAAACCCACAAAAACAACGTAGATGACCAAGTTGTGAAACTATTAGGGTTTAACCTCAAAACTTTCTTCTTTTTTTAACATCTGTATAATTTAACACCACTCATTTTGTTATTATAATCCCGCAGTAATATAAATAAATAAATAAACTGAATTGGGCACATTCAAAATAACATGTTTTTCTTCCTTATTGTAAATGCAATAGCGATCAGTTGTCAAAATGACATTTTTAGTAATCAAGAGACCTAAAATAAAAATCCTATAAAAAATTGTTTTAAGGTCTCTCCAGCTAAAAATAAGAATTGCTAGCACGCACAATACATCTTAACATCCTTGATTTAAAATAGTAGTTTTTATTTATTTTTATTTTCCCACAACCATATACACCAATGAGTACACACAGTCCATTTGGCACCGAGATCAGAGCCCTTCTGTCCTCAATCCAGCTAAAGAAAACTTGTTTAGAGCCGCAAATGTTAGCAGACCACTTAAAACAAGAAAACTTTTAATTCTTGATACTTACCATAAGAGATTTGTATTTTTTTTAAAAGGCCACCATTTTTTTCTATTCATAAAAGTGTTTGCAAAGAAGATGAATACATTTTCTTCTATGGGACGTTATATGAAAGAAAAAAAAACAACTTGTTTTCAATCAAATGAAAATAGATAAAAAAAAAAGTTACTAGCATTTTGGTGCCATTGTGTTTTGGAAATTCAATGCAATCATTCCATGAAAAAAAGAAAAAATAGTTAAATGCCCAAAGCCGCATTTATAACTATATCAATATTTAAAAGCATTGTGGTACGTCCAAAGTGCCACCTGAAGCCCAGGAGTCGCATCTTCCAGACCCAATCTAGTATAAGTCAGGTTAATATTTAGACAACACAAATCATGAGAAGGAACTCGAATAAGCAACAAAAGATTTTAATATTGTGGTTTTCATTAATACACGCAATACCCTCTCCACCAAGAGAGAAAAAAAAAATAACATTTTAAGTTTAACACCAGATAATGGTAATAAACCATCTTAACATTTAATTGTCGTACATACAGCTCTGAAGCTGGTACATATCCTTGTGATGTTCCATACATTCCTGTAAGTTACTCTAATTACTTTACAATATTAGGATGCAACCTTCAAGCAATTAAATGGCGAGGAAATAAATAAACCAAAATGTATTAACAGTAGCACCTCTGGCATTATTCCACTAGTTAAAGCAAGGGTACGTATGGTCAACGTTCCATTCATGATTTTTTTTTCTGTCATAAACAAATAAATGCTTTCCAAAATGCACCAGGAGAAAAACATAAGGAGTCTTCATTTCACATTTTCCTGAGACAAAATAATCTAATTGTTTCTAACAAAACAAAACATTAAGTTATAATATAAAAGAAAAAGTCACCAAAACACATGTAAAATTTGAAGATCTTCTCGTAAACCTCAGTAAACAAATGAAGAAAGTTGTAAAACAACCCTAGTGAAGTAGAATGCTGCAAACGTGGCCAGCTAACATGACGGTAGGTCGGAGCGACTGCCAACTCCAGCAAAACATGTAAACCATAACCACTCCAACTTATGTAAAAAAAATAAAAAGCATAGTTTCATATGCAACCTTTGAAAAATAAATGAGTAAAAAATATATATTCTACACACAAAAAAAAAAAAAAACCTTGCTGCTTAGCTTCTTCTGAAAAGTTCAAGCGAGGAAACATTCCTCACATGTTGGCACCTAATCATAGTTTTCAGTAATACAGATTTACACAATATTTGGCAGTACTAGAAGGAAATTAACCTGCATCTAGTCAATCTCCAATCAGCAGGTAACATAATTAAGTCAAATGAGATTCAGAAAGGCTTAAAGAAAAACATGATGCTCTGGATGCATACGGAGGATTCAGATAAACAAAAAGTGCAGGAGTGTTTTCTAAACCAGCCAATCAGGCTACATTAAGATCCTGTGCATCAGAATGAAAACCAGCCATCCTAGGAGAGTTTTAAACCAACACTTCTGTTAATTTCCCTGCTTAGTAATTCCATAGCAGCTGAAGTGAGTTAAAGTGTAGCTCTTTTTAACCCAGATCTAGTAGCTGCCATCATAAAGGTAGTATAAAAATACAACAGGAGCTGCTTCTAAATCCCGCTGTTACTGTGGAGTAAACGTGGAACAGAATAACAGTGCAAAGAGCTCTCTGTCAATGCCCTCACTCATACACATGCTGCATGTGTATATTTTATAATACAACAGAGGCAGCAACAGCATTTTAAAGCTGGAGTCTTGTCCTCATCGGTGGGACAGGAGTTTTAAATCACCGGTAGCACCTGACTGCACTTCTTCCTCTCCGTTAGGAAGCTTTTTTCTTTTTTTTCCGCCTGCCTTTGCTGTAGCCTCGACCGAACCAGCCCCCCTGCAGGGCTGAGCTTTCCTCCGACGGCTGTCTCTCCTCGGCTGAGGGGCCCTCCTGCCCGTCAGGGGCGGCCAGGACCTCTCGAGTATGGCTTTGGATCTCTTCTGGGTGAAGAGGCGTAGCTAGACTGAAGATAGGGTCCTCTGCTCTGAGGAGACCATTTGAAAGAAGTAAAGCAGAGTGGCAATCAGCTAATAATCTTCTTTTCACAGTTTTTTTATACAGTAGGTTGGAAAATTATGCAAATCCCTTCAACTGGTTCACATTCAGCTGTTTTATTTGGACTTGATGTGACAGAACAAGGGAAAGTACCACATAGTTGTAAAGGGTTAAGGAAAACAATACACCGTGGTCAAATGTGTTACAAATAATATATATATATATATATATATATATATATATATATATATATATATATATATATATATATATATATATATATATATATATATATATATATATATATGTTTGTTCTGCATTTGTGTTTATTTCTATTAAATCTGATGCTACTAAATAAAATCTGGTGCAAACCAATTTCTTCAGAACTCAACTATGGTAATTATTAAATAAAGACCGCCTGTAAGCAGGGCTGGACGATATGACTAAAACTTATATCATGAAATTTTTCTTAATTTCGGTCGATACGATATATTTACGATATCGATGTGAACAGAACCAAGGCTCAGAAAGATTGCCAAGGATGCCCGCAGCAGATGCCCGTACAGATGTATGGCATTACCATGTTTATAAAACTCCACCCATATAACATTTTATAAATATTTGGTTTGAAAAATAAAACACAAAACTACATAAAACCCGGAATGTCAGTCAGTTACAAATGCTATAATCATACAGTAGTAATGAAATATCAGAATAGTCATAACTTTTATCGAATAGTTATATTGTGATATATATTGATAATGAATTATTGTCCACCACTACCTGTTAGTTTTATCTCCTATTCAATCAATTAGATTATTATCAAAAATGTATTTATTTCATTAACTTAATTCGCTAAATGAACTACAAACAGATTGATGTTTTCAAGCCTTCCTTTCTGATAATTATGAGGATTTTCTGCTTAAAGCTGATGAAAACATTCAAGATTAGAAAACTACATCAGACTAAATAAATGACAAACACTGATAAATAAAAAAATCTGTGACAACACATTTAATGTTCTCATACGCTCCCTCCGCCCACTCTGACTGAAGCTGAGCTGTTTAGCAAAAAGCAAAGTGGACAAAGTTAGTCTATAGTTGTGTAATCATGATAGAAACATATACCTAAATACGGTTTTACAATGATTGATCAAGGGCTTGGAACACAAATCTAAACACTATTCAGGTTTAAAATTCTCCCCTTACTTCATAATTATAAACTACTTTGTGTTAATTTGTTACATATAACCACACTAAGGTTTGTGGCTGGAAACAGAAAACATTTAAGGGATATTTATACTTTTTTTTTTTTTTTTTTTTTAAAAAGGCACTGATTGCATGAGTTCTATGTTTAACAAAGACGGGTCACTGAATTTCACATCATCAGGATTCCTTTTAGCGTTGCACACAATCACCAGCACCAGACACATCCAGGAGGGTTTTCTCAAAAAGGCCATTGTGCGTATCTTTTAACAGACGCAGGTAAACGGAGCATCGTCTGCGAGGCCGCTGCGCTACACGATCCATACCTGCTGTATTTAGGAATCTGCAGGTTCAGCTCCTCCATCAGGAGACTCATGACATCGTCGCACTTGCCGTGGATCTTCAGCACAGCCAGATCATCCTTTGGGGTCCACTAAAACAGAAGCAGAACCATAAAGCTACATACTTTTTTAACTTTTGCATGCTCTAATATGTAGAGAAAAAAATAATAAATAATAAGTCTGTTGTGCTTTTTTTCTATACATCCTAAGCTGGTGTCTAACCCATTCCTGTTGTCCGAAGATGATCCAATCGACCGTACCTGGAGGTTCACGATGTAGAGTTTGGGCCTTTTGTTAGCAGGTCTATTCATGGACCACAAACAAGCGTATTTCTTTAGCACCTGTTGGAAGGAAAAGTTTGGAAAAAGTTAAAATCCTTGTATTTATGTCAGATGGGTTTGTGCAACGCAGAGCCAGACTATCATTTCTGGGTTCACACTGCAAAAAGGGAACTAAAAGTAAGCTAAATTTTCTTAAAATTAGTATATTTTCCCTTGATTTGAGCAGCTAAATAAGACTTTTTGGCAGTGGAATGAGTATGTTTACCCCTAAAGTAAGATAATTAGATATCACGCACTGTAAATAAGATGGTGGCGATGAAATATTCTTATTTTAAGTGCAAAACTCTTATTCCATTGGCAAATAGTCTTATTTAGCTGCTCGAATTAAGGAAAAATACACTAATTTCAAGAAATTTTTACATACTTTTAGTTCCCTTTTTGCAGTGCAGGACATTTCTGCTGAAAGCACAGTGAGACGAGTAACAATCCTGCAGCCAGACGTGCAGGCTGTAGCTTTAGCCGCCCTGACAAAGCGTAACCAACGTCTCAGAGCAGACTGCTGTCCCTCGCTTTGCTTTATGAAACCTGCCTTCAGACTGGAGCCTAAGCAGAGAATGACGTCGGCCTCCTTGGCAGCCTCCGCCGCTCCCTTCCAGTTCAGCGGTTGCTCCAGGGTCCCACGTTCCCCAAAGTGCACTATGGTGTCCCTCAGCTCGCTGCCACAGTGGCGACACGCGCGGCCCGTCCCGTGGCGGTGGAGCGACGTCCGCTCCGTCACGTCGAACAAACGCACAAACTCCCGCGCCGGGGAACAGGCGGTGCACACCTGTAGGCAGAGGAAGCCGGTGTGACTGTTTGGCTGGGAATACCGTCTGAAACGTTTTGTCGCTGATTCTGCAGCCGTCTAGACCAACACTTGCTGTAGAGAACATCCAAAAACCAGCTGCTCAGCTCTTACACTGCAAAAACGGAACTTAAAATAAGTAAAATATTCTTAAAATGAGTGTATTTGTCCTTGATTTGAGCAGGGAAATAACATGATTTGCCAATCGAGTAAGATTTTTGCACTTAAAATAGGAACAATTCATCTCCATCATCTTATTTCAAGTGCAGGATGTCTAATTATCTTATTTTAGGGGTCAAAATACTCATTCCATTGGCAAATGATATTATTTACCTGCTCAAATCAAGAACAAATATACTACCTTTAAGAACATTTTACTTATTTTTTGATCCGTTTTTGCAGTGTACTGCCTATGTCTACACATTTGATCGCCTAGATCAGCTTTCTGAGACGCGAGCTGGATGTTCTTTAGGCTGGCGAAATGTAAATGTGTCTGGCACATGACTGATAATCTGTCCTCTGTAAAAGCAGCTGATAATTTTATTTAAAACAGCAGTGAGAACATTCAAGACTGTCTGCAACCAGTTCAATCCTGTCTAGTAAGACATTTATTACATTACAGCACAGAAAGTGTGCAGTGAGCGATCAAGAGGTATGTAAAGATTTGCTTTAATACCAGAGGAGTGAAATAATAAACTCATAGCCGTCTCTACCCAGAACCTCAACACTCTTCTGGATAATCAGTCGTCTCAGAACCACACTGCTCACTTATCCTCACAAACCCATTACTTCCTCTATAACTCGCCTCCACGTCCTTCTTTTTTTTTTTGTTTTTTTTACTCAGGTTAAAAAAAATTTTCCTCATTTCTCACAAGATCAATTATTGATATTATTTTAAAAAGTACACACTCAGTGAACGTGACAAAATGGTTTCAATATAAAATATTCCACGTTACACAGAAACACCGGCAGGAAGGCCATAGGAGCTGGATCCATCTTATTTACATCAATTACCAAGACCGGAGAGGCGCAGTGAACGGTAATTAAATCAAAGTTCCTATCTATTTTCAAAATATTCATCTTGAAAAGCTTAAATGGTTGTTTTATCTGTAGATTCAGGAATCACAAAAACAGCAGAATGCTAAACCGGGCCTTCATACTTCTGGGTGTGTTTTAGCTCCACTTCACTTTTAGGCATCTGGACTTGGATCTCAATACGGTGTAATGAGGTTTGAAGTGTCCTACAATAACTCTTTAAAGTACATAACTTTGCATCTTAACCCAGTCCGGTTTAAGAACCACGGGTCCAGGTCAATCTGTACTTCAATGGGCCTTAAGTTTTAAAAAGTACCAAATGGTTCTAAATGTATTTTATCATGTGAATCCATTCAGTCAGTAAGACTGAAAAAAAGCCTTGAATTACTGATGGGTAAAAATATTCAAATCAAGGTACTATGTGGCAAATTAATGATAAAGAATGTCATTTAACTATAAATCAATGTCCCAGCAAAGTTTCGTTTTTTTTCTCTTTTAGAAAACTGAAGATCAGAAAAGTCCCAAAACCTTTAACCCAGCTTCAAACTTTTCACAACTCCAAGTATACTTACAAAACCTGGAATAAAATAAAATAAAAAGTTTAGAAAAATAACAGATATATGGTTGAAGCTTGGACACATCAGGGCTATGATCCCAAATAAGCATCAAAACTGGATTCTAAACGGATAAAAACAGACTTTTAGGTCCTGAAAACCTCAATCCTGCTGAATTACAGATAAACCAGATTACTAAATTAAAACCAGAACATTAGGATAGGCACCCATGACAGCTGGATCCCTGCTGTCATCAGGTACGAACTGTTAGTGAGATCAAAAATCCAGCAGCATATTAGCGTGTAAAGTAAGATTTTCACATTTAAATTTTCACTTCTTTTGCATTGGAATACAAAACACTGAAGCTATTGTCCTACAACATATTGAATTACTGTAAATTGGCGTCAGTGAGACAGGGATGGGTAGGTGTTACCTCGATGAACATGTTTCCGTGGAGCTCAGACAGGGCCTGTCTAGGCAGACCGCTTCGCAGGTGGAGTCCATCACAGTTCTGAGAGACAACATGTTTCACCTGGACCGAGAAAAAACACACAGAACACGTTTAGATGCTGCTGGAACAGGGCGAGCGATCGTTACGCGCTGCCGTTTGGCTTTTAAACACACCAGCTTCTCCTTATGCAGCGTCCTGATACTCATGTGTGTGACGGTGGGCTCAGCTTTACTCAAGTCTGAAGAGCTGTGAGAGAAAAACAAAAAGGCGGAGAGAGAGAAAACCCTTCAGCTCCGAGTATTTCTGAGAACGGCCTCCGGTTTGGCGTCGGCAGACGTAACTCGCCTTACGGTGCGGCCCTTCTGCAGCTGCGTCCACACCCCGTTCGGGCCTCTGTAGTCGGGGATGGAGGCCGCCTGGAATAAAAGGCGCGGTCAGTTCTGCGAAGCTTTGAAACGATCGGGACACAGAAGAGGGAGGGCCGGCGTACCGTGCTGATTCCGGCTCCGGTGTAAACCACCAGGTGACCGGCTTGCTTTACTGCCGCAGCCAGCTGCTGGACTTTACTTTTCAACTCATCGACCTCGTCAAACACCTGCAAACACACGTAGATCACAGCTACATTTATAACCTTTCTCTCTTTTATCACACATCTGCACACAGAGAGGAGAAAAACTGCACATTTAATCACCAATTAATTAATTAATGTCCTCTGATAGACACCTTATTGTTAAAACCAAAGTGAAAACCAGCCTTCAGGTGCCAGATGTTTTCAACTGATGCGCTTTGAGGAACGAAAAAAAAAGCTCAACGAGGAATAAAGTGCAACTTTTAATGATTACAAAACTCACACAGTAACCCCCAGGACAGGTGATGGTGTTCATCGTTGACGTCTGACAGAAATCTGATTGTTATTCTGGCACATTAAGCTCTGATGAGGCCATTACTGTCCCAGAACAGCTCTCAGAGCTGCAACAAAGAAATTAGACCTTTCTGCTGTGGCGGCCCTGGTTTAAATGTCTATGTGGTCTTTTCTGGGCACATAATCTGGGCAGATTTGTTCTTGTGTGGTTTCTAACCACTGTCAGAAATGTGCAGCAGACATGATTACTACACCGATGTACGCTGCAGTGGGAGAGACTGGCAAGGACTTGCCAGGGAATTGTGCAGTAAAGTTCCTTGTTAAGTATGCTGGGTCCTCTCGTCATAGAAAAAAAAAAAACACAAAACGTTTTTGTCATCCGAGTCATAAAAAGACATCGTGCTTATGACCAAGTGTGGCCATGGAAAATTAGGTTGCCAGGGAAAGTGTTTACGAACATCCCATTAAGAGTCGTAACGACGGATGAAAAAAAGCCAGTGATTGAAATCAGACACTTTTCCCTTTGTTGGCTCCCATCATAAATCAGCAGTTCAAAAATGTTTACTCATAATAAAGTGTACACAAAGGGACAATCCGTAGTTCAGACCTTAAAACAATAGTAGGGAGTTCTGAGAAAACCACTAATTTAGCCTGAAAATTTGAACAAGCACATCTGCTGCTCCAATGTTTACCCGTCTTTGTTCTGAGCAGCTCAAGAAATTGACAAATTTCCTGTAAAGCAGGTCGTTTCTCTGCCATTTCTCAACACAGCTGCAGTAATCCTGAGCTTGAATGGCGGTAGCGCTGTGTGGGGGAGGGAGTGTGAACAGTGATTCACACTGCTCATCAGAGCAAGACATTCCTCCTGCTCTGATTGGTTGTTCCTGACCGGGAGCGGTGTATTTCTGCAAATGGCATTATGACCACTAAGAGGAACCAAAGGAGATTGATTTTTTTTTTTTTTTTTTTTTTAACAGATTATCTGTCTCATATTTAATCTCAGGACAGTTTTAACAAATGTGTAAAAAAAAAAATTATACAAAAATTACCTACTGCAGCTTTAAAGAGAACCTGATTGGTGCATCTCTAATTAACAAGCTCTGATTTAAAGACAGTTCTTGTCTCCAAATCTACTTAAAACACATTATTAATAGGATGCCCTCACAGCCAGATAAACTAATTTGGCCTTTAATTAAATGATCGGTCATAACATTAAGACTACCAACTGGTAAATGAATGACACAGTCTCATGCTGGTGTTAATTGGTGGGGAACACAAACAAGGGAGCAAATTAAGTTCTTGTTTTTTCCTCTAAAACTGATGTCTTAGAAATGGACAACTTTAAGGACTTGAGTGTTTAAGCAGAATTTGAAAACTGGATTAGAGCATCTCCAAAACCACAGCTCAGTTTGCAGCATATGGGGCTACATACCTTCGGACCAGTCAGGCAACCCCTCTCCACTGCTGGACACAAAATGTGAGCACCAGAACTGCACTGTGGAAGATGTTGGCTCTGTACAGTGAGTCACATTTTCTCATAATATAACCCCCCCATGGATTTGAGCTGCTTGCTAAGGCACCTCATGGCAGCAGGGTGGACAATGGGAAGAAGGCAAGTGCATGTGCCAAACAAACAAGCCCGAGCCATTGAAGTTCTACCTCCCAGTCAGGTCCTAAAGGATCTGCTGATGTCTTGGTGACGTCACAGGGTCCAGTGGAGCCCATGCTTAGAGCTGCTTTGGTACCAACATGGGGACAGACGCACCATTAGTCAAAGTAGCCATAAATTTAACCCTGACCGGCGCAGGTGTTTTCCAAGTCACAGAAACATCACTGACCCGAGAGAGTCTTTTTAAACTAATTTCTATTTCTCTCCTGACTGTACCCTCCGCCTGCAGCTGGTGATGCCTCACCTCCTCCTGCTTCCTCTTCAGGACATTTCTACGGATTTGCCTCCTGCAGAGCTCCTCCACCGCCTCCCTGTGCAGCAGCAGCGCCGCGGCCTCTTCCTCCGACCGCTGGGCCTCCGGCTTCTTCAGAACCCGTCCGACCTGCCGAACCGCAGAGAAAGCACCGATTTAAAGCCCCCCTGCCGCCGGGTTAGCCTGCTAATGCGGAACAACTCAGCCCAACTGCGCGCGTTCTGGACGCCGTCTCACCAGTCGGAAAACCTTCCTCTCCCTTTCGCGCTGCAGTATTTTGGCTTTTTCCAGCGCTTTCCTCTCCGTCCGGGACGAGTTCCCGGTCTCCGGCTCCTCTTCCATCCCGAGTCCGGTTAGCTGCCTGGGAACTAGCTAATCTATTCAAAACAAAAGCGACGGAGCGGAGGCGGACGCCAGCAGATCAGAGTGACGCGGCCGGCAGCGACCCCTGCTGGTCGGAGTGCGCAGGTCACGCTTTCAGAAACTTTACGGTACAGGAAAACGAGAAAATCCTTTATTACCGAACAAACAAAATAAATAACACACACACTGAGCATTTTGTACACAAATATGTAAAAGTCAACACGTTTTGGCAAACGTGTAATTATAAAACGTGACAAAATCTTAAGGCAACAAACAGTTCTGAGTATTAATGCCAACAAAAGCTAAAACTCGAGTATGTTTGAGAACAGAATATATGCAAAAGTTAAAAAGGAGCCTAACTGTGCTATATACATGTAAGGCCAATAGCTCAACAATTTGAATAAATATAACAACAATTATCTAAATGTCATTAATTATTCAAAATTAAATTTTCATGTTTCATGGTCCTATGCTACAGTGTATCATGAAATTATTAAATCTGTCAGCCTTACCCATAAAAAGGTACTGGGCAGGGCAAACACTGCTCCGGTCAAGACGATTGGTCTTAACATGGACTTGGCATGCAGATCACTCATTCAGATATCAAAGTCGGTTTAAAAAAGTCGGTGCAATAGTTTAAATGACTGCACTGCAGCACTAGAATCATAAAAATAGTGAGGCATTTACACACTCATTTGAAAAAGACAGCTTTAAATTGTAATAATTTCCAATTAAAATATTCATCACATTTACTGACATTTATACAATTGTGAGTAATCCTTTTTATATGGCACTTTTGGCCCTCCATACTTGACTTTGGTGGATGCTACATAACACAACTATTTTTAGCACAGGTGCAATCACTACCACCACGCCTGAGTAACACTCCCCTTTGGGGGACAGAATTCATGCTAAGGTCCTCCTGAAGATGTGAGAATTCAGCCGAGATGAGAAGAAAATGTCTCATTAAGTCTCCAAATGAGCCATGAATTAGTGGATCTCCTAAACAGGTTGCGTTTCCTTTCAGTTCTTGAGAACATTCAGCTGTGATGAGCAACAATTCCTCTGCTGAAAACTCTGAACATTACAAGGAGCAGATTAGATGAAAATCAGTCATACTGAAACAGCATCTCTATATATCTCCTGGGGGCAGTCAGCAACAGGATCCATTTAGGTTTTTGCATCTGAAAGGTTTATTATACACCATTCCTTCAGCTGGCTAAGGGCCCGGTTAGGAGAATCCTCACTGGGGCCAATTAGCAAAGTGTCATCGAGGTCTAGACGAGGAAACGCTTTTGGGAACTCTCTGAGGATTCGCTTTAAACTGTCCTCGTTTTGTCTCCGGTGGTTTCTCGGCTGAGAATCTAGACTTTTGGCCGGTCCGCACCACAGCTCCCCCGTGACATTCTGCGGTCCTTTTCTGAATCCTGCAGAGAAGAAAATTTGATTTTTTTTTAGGACTGAAATATATATTACTGATGCCACAGACACTTACTGATGAGTTTATACCACAGAGATTTCAAATTAAGGGCCAGAAACATTAATGTGCACCGCCATGTTGTTTCAAAAACCTAACTTTTAATTTGAGTACATTTATTCAGTGGGGGGGTAAAAAGCCAATCTTTGCAAAAAGTAAATCACTGGTAGCACAAATGAGGTTACATCTCCTCTTAACATTTTGTTCAGTTTCCTTCTGTCAATATGATAGCACTGTCCTCTCATAACATCTCACAATGGCGAAACCCACTAAAAGATGGATCTTTGTGCTTTTTTGCGTTGATTTGGGCACATTTTGTGGCTCATTACCTGCTGTAAGACCTGATTATGACGCATTTTCTGATAGAGTCCAGCAGATTTTTATTTGAATGTCTCGGTTTTAACAAGGTTCCCAAGACATGTGGAAATGAGACAGGCCCACAGCATCATAGATCCTCCACTATACCCAACAGTGGACACAGGGTTTCCGGTCAGAGCCCCCCAGAAGTGTCTGTTGATGATGGGGGTAGGACAGAAATGAGTGTTTTCTGACGTCACGTTCCAAACAGCAGGTTAGCATGTAGATGCCATTTAATGGTTGTTATGGGGGCTTGGTAACCTCAAAATACTATTCCCTATTACAGTTCTCCAACAGCGACTGTCTTTTTTTTTTTTTAAACTTCCTGCTCACTGCATGTGTTGGTAAGATAAATATAGACCCCGCTCAGCCTAAAGACTAGTGACAGAAAATGAGGACTGGCCCTCTGTGTCATGCCATCGTTACACCCACGGGGAATCTTCAACCGTAAAAAGTAAACGGTTTAATTTGAAACCCATTTTAAAAGACCTGCTGTTGGTACTGATAATTATGCCATCAGGGATTTTTGTTTAAAAGAATTCACTCTACAAGTGGGAGTCAGCACCCGCTGAACAAATGTGAACACATCTGTCAAACTTTTTTTTTTTTCCAGTGTCAGAATATGCAGCAGCAAAAAAAACAAAAAGATGAATGTATTTTAAGGCTTTTACACATCTTTAACAGGGGTGCCAAAAAACAAACCAAAAAAAAAACTTCTAAGGAACAGACTCGACAACAGTGATGGAGTGAAAACTCACATCCTTTCTCGCTTCCTCTCCAGGGATTTCTGCGTCGCAGCTGACAGAGAACTCTTTCCTCGGTGGTCACCTGCAGGTCCGTTCTAAAGGGGAGAACACACACACACACACACACACACACACACACACACACCTCAGACTTTTACCCTAAAGGTGTCTTAAGTAGCAGAAATAAAATACATTTGTTCCTCCGCTCTGGCTCAGTACTGCTGCTCCCGCCACCACGCTGGAGAGGTGGTGGGATCTGATCTATACTTCGGTTCCCTTCAAGGAGACCCATGTTGTTAGTTTAAGCCAGGGTGCTATATTTTCCTTAGAGAGGACATATTGTCTTATTGGACTGCAATTTTTTAATGGAGTTCATTACTGCAACGGTGTTTTCACAGGTCTGCCTAAAAAGTGGATCAGACAGCTACAGCTGATCCAGAGCGCTGCTGCCTGCGTCCTCACTAAGACTAAGAAAGTAGAGCACATCACCCCAGTTCTAAAGTCCTTACACTGGCTCCCTGTATCTCAGAGAATAGACTTTAAAATACTTCTGTTAGTCTATAAATCACTGAATGGCTTAGCACCTAAATACATTACAGACTTGTTATCAGTGTATCAACCCTCCAGACCACTAAGGTCTTCTAACTCCAGCCTGCTCTGCATACCTAGAACCAGAACTAAACAAGGAGAAGCAGCATTTAGTTCCTATGCTCCACTGATCTGGAACAAACTTCCAGAAAACTGTAAAAGTGCGGAAAGCCTGAATTCTTTTAAATCAAGATTAAAAACACATTTGTTTAAAATTGCCTTTGACTGTTCTAGTTAAACTGTTCTACTGAAACATCATTAGTTCAACTTTTTTTGTAGTCCAACTGTTTTTAATGTTTTATTTTGTTTCTACATTTTATTCCTACTTGCTCTTTTCTGTTTTATTTTCCTATATTTTAATCATGTAAAGCACTTTGCATTGTCTCTGTACTGAATTGCGCTATACAAAAAAATTAGCCTTGCCTTGTCTCACGCTCAATAAGCTTATTTGTAAACTCAACTAAGTTCTATTAAATCTGAGATGATGAGTTTATCTCTGTTTCTATCAGCATTGCATGTTCGACCTTAGGGGGATCCTGCTGCAGCCTCTTTTCTACGCAAGAATGTCTTAAATGATTTTCACGGGTGAATGCGTTTCATTAACGAGGACCAGGGGTGCGCCTCCTCATCCTCCCCACTTTGAGGTCAAGTGAGCTCCATCATCAGCCCCCCCCCTCCCCCCACCCCACCCACGCTGCTCCGTACACCGTTAACGGCTCGCAAACAGCCCACACTAAACACTACATCAGGGGTCGGGAACCTTTTTGACTCAGAGAGCCATGAAAGCAAAAAATCTGGAAATTTATTTCAGTGAGAGCCAATAGGATAGTTCACATGTGATGTCACGCGTCACGACGTCCGCGCTACTTCCGGGTCCCGCTTGTAGGCAAACACAGGACTGTTCTCGCATTCTATCATTACAAAACGGGTGATTTAGAGCGTGCTTTTAGTTCGTTTATTTTTGAAATGTAAACAATGCCTACGACTTGTTGTGCTCCCGGTTGCACCGAGAGGCATTCCAATTCGTTGGATATACGTTTCTTTCGTTTACCGAAGGACGAAGAAAGACAAAAGAAATGGATATTTTCAATGAAGAAGGACCCAGGCACACGATCCCAGTCGACTGGGGGAGCCATCATACCCGGACAGAATGTGCAGTCTACATTTCATCTCCGGTAAATACAACTTCATTTTGCACTGGTCATTGTTCTACTGAAATAGCGGCGGAGGGGAGTTGGCGATCGCTAGACGGGGCCGGAAGAAACAGAGCCGCAGACTGCAGCAGCCTGCTGCAGTCTGCGGCTCTGTTTCTTCCGGCGGCTGCATTACGCCCTGGTTTACGCGCGCTTGTACTTCTGTGTTTCCGCTGCAACGTTGCCGACACCTTCACCCATTTTAATAAGACAAAAACACCTAAATAATCCTTTGTGAACAATTTTTTTAACCTACCGGGCGGGTCTTCCTCTCTGCTGATGAGCGGTCTGTGTCCGTGAACATCCATCCATTGTCTGACCCGCTTAATCCCTCATGGGGTTGCGGGGGTTTCTGGTGCCTATGTCGCGATATCAACCATCAATTTACTCTTAAAACGATCTTGTGATACGTTATCTGAAGAAGAAAAATATGTCGAGAACTTGTCGTTCCCTTTGTTTGCGCCCGCCTTCTGCATTCCAGTCCGGCGCGCATGCGCGAAAAACCCGGATGAAAACAATAGCGGTGATATTTTGTTTTATCTGCGAGCCAGATGAAATTATCAAAAGAGCCATCACTGGCTCGCGAGCCATACGTTCCCGACCCCTGCACTACATGATTACATATTTTTTTTACATGGACAATGACGCTACAATGAATGACATCAAAGTGATGAATCTGCTCCCATTCTGAGCAACTGGTTACCAGCAGGATGGGTTTAGACAGCAGCTGGCCGTTTGACCGGCCGTCATTTCTTGCAGAGACAACTTTCCTCTAAAGGGATTTAAAAGGTGATGATACTAATCAAAACATATTAATTAAATTGTAGATTCGGGTGCATTATTTACTAAATCATATAAATATCAAAGCTTTTTGCCTGAGTGTGTTCCCACATTAGGGAACATTTTCCAGCCAAGTCACCCCACCCAGGATCCACAGGCTGGATTTAGGGGGAAAGCTTCAACCCAGAGTGGGCGCCGGCAGAAACTGCAGGTCAGACGGTCCTAACTGGGGGAAAACTCTAAACACTGCAAAAACAGAACTAAAAGTAAGTGAATTTATGTTGAAATCATTGCAATTTTCCTTGATTACGGCAGGTAAATGCCAAAAGACTATTTGCCAATGGAATAGGATTTTTGCACTTAAAATAGGAACAATTCATCTCCATCGTCTTATTTCAAGTGCAGGATGTCTAGTTATCTTATTTTAGAGATGAATTGTTCTTATTTAAGTGCAAAAATCTCATTCCATTGGCAAATAGTCTTATCTACCTGCTCAAATAAAGGAAAAATACACTAATTTCAAGAAATATTTGCTTATTTTTAGTTCCCTTTTTGCAGTGAAAGGCCCTGACCACCTCGCCAGATTAAAGAGCAGCAGCGGTTTATAATCCTTAATGTTGATTTCAAATGATAAAATCCTGAAGTTTACTATGAACAACTTATGGGAGATATTTCTATAGTAGGAAAGCTTCAAGTATAGGAAAAAAGGTAAGATGAGGAGGGAAAGAAGAAGAAACATTTATAAAATATATGTAGGACAGTGAGTAAAGTCAGGAAATACAAAGATTTTACCAGAATTGTATGTTTTTTTTTTTTTTTAAGAATTAAATCAAATTCATTACTTTTCCAGACGGTAGAAACCTTGTAGGACGGCAAATACCGTTTAAAATGTCAGCTCTGTAATAAATTTGTCCTCCCTGTTCCTAGCGCAAATAAAGTCCAATTACAGCGGCATGCCTTAATTAATTCCAGTGCTTTATCTTCAAAATAAAACCAGCTCTTAAAGAGAACTCTGACTTGGCTAAAATCTGCATCTGCAGGTCAAAGCTTTAGGAAAACCAGAGATTTGAGATCGACCGCAAGACTCTGACTGGTGCGTCTCTGAATAAAACACCACATGGCGTTCCAGGTGTTTCCCATATGAGGTTGGATTTAATGAACGTCAAGGCCTGGTGGGAACAAAATGAATTTACATCATGTCCTCCTGACGTGTAAAACATGAAAGCTGAAAAGTCGACTCAAGAAAAGAAGAAAAGAAATAACTGAACTGTGACATAATTAGATTGCGTGTTACTTTCATTATTGACCCAGATGGAGCAGGATCACCTGTGGCGCAGCTGCACCCATTTCTACACCCCCCCCCCCCCCCCCCCCCCCCCCAGCACGCTGAGAAGCGGCTCTGCGGGGAGGTTACCTGCCGCCGCAGACGTCTCTCCCCGGCCAGCTCCCTGTCCCGTCTGATCAGCTGCGTCTGCTCTCTGGCTGACAGACTAAAGAATATGTCGTAAACCTCGTAACGGGCGGCGCGCAGCTGGAGGGAAAGAACAATTAAAAAGGCAGACGACGGCTTTAATGGTTGGCTCGTAAAAAGGCGCGAGTTAGCAGATGTCTTTACGGCGTGTGTTCGGGTTCGCACCTGCAGAGCAACTCTCTCCTGCAATAATACATCCTGCCTGCTCCAGCGCTCTCCTCTGCCGGTGCCCCTCTGCTGGAAGGCCTGCAGGAACTGCTGCGTGTCCTAGGCATGCAAACACACACACACAGCTACATGAACAGGTGCCTTGGAAAATTATTCAAATAGCCTGACAGGTTTGATATTTTGTCCAAAACCTTCCATGTATTTCATTTGGATTGTATGAGATAAAAACCAGCAAAAAGTAGTTGATAATTGTAAATCTAATGGAAAATTATACATCTTTTCTTAAGTGTGGTAGAGCAACCAAAGAATAACGTTCCTCACTATTCTTGATTCTATTGTTTATTATTTACAGGGTGCTTGCTCTTTTTCCAAATTAAAATTCCAGACTTTTTCCAGACTTTTTTTAAAACTGATATTTTTTCCCCCCCAAGACCTTAACTTTATATACTTGTGTGCCTACTGCCTACTTCATTGGTTGAGATTGTACAAACTGTTTATTAGAAATGTTAATTTTTATAGGCTCGTATTCAATGAACAAATGCATTATTCACAGTAAATTCTGCTTTTACTGATGAAAACATTTCAAAACATGAAAATCACAAGTACATGAATTTCACATCAAACAAGTGTTTGATTCCATTGGGCTAATACAGTACGTGACCAGTTGGTAAAATTATAGTTTTATAGCCTACCTTCCTATTTCTCATTTCACAATGCCTTTGAGCATATACTGTAAAATTCTACCACACATTTTTTTCCCCATACTTTATTAAGACTTTCACACAAAATTCAAGGTCTGGAAAACAGTGTTTCAAAATTCCATACTTATTAAGACTTTCAAGACTTGCGCAAGCACCCTGATTTATGTTCAGATTTATGATCTTGACATTATTTATTATTTATTTATTAAGTTATAAAAACATTATACATATACTTCCAGCATTTGCTCGCAAACCTACACAATTACATTTCCATAGCTCCTCATCCTGAGTGACTCTTTCACTTGTTTATTTGATTGGATCGTTTCCTTGTTTGTGGCGCTAGTAGTTAAATGTCTGCCTCCCTGTTTATTTTAGCGCTTGTGAAGCACTCTGTGTTACAACTGACTGTATGAAAAGTGCTCTTTAAATAAAGTTTGCTACACTGACTGACTGAAAGTCTCCTCTGAGGACGGTGCTGCGGTCAGAGAAGACAGGTCGCGGCATCGCACTCTGGATATTCTCTTCTTTAGCGGGTTGAGAGAAGCTGGTCAGAGTTAAAAGCATGGACGGAGCTGAATAGAGGGCATACCTGGACCAAAAAGCTGCTAGATGCAGCAAAAGGAATGAAAAAAAAAAACGGAGGTGAAGGTTCACCTTTCAGCAGGAGGACGACTCAGAACCTACAGCCAGAACCTCACTTACATGGTTCAAATCAAATCACATGTTAAAGTGGTCCAGACCTGAATCCAAAGGAGAATCTGTGGTGAGAGTTTAAAGTTGCTATCCTCACATGTCACAAATTATAAACGTTTCATTGTAGATCTGAAAAAGCTGTTCGAGGAAATGCCCGAAAAGACCTGAAGTGACGGTCCATCACAGGGGTCTTCAACTCCTGTCCTGCCGCTTTTATACATGTCTCTGCTTCAACACACCTGAGTCAATTAATCACACCGTTAGCAGGTCTGCAGAACCTGACTGCATACAGGGTTCCCACAGCATAAGGCAAGTTAAATTCAAGACTTTTTAAGACTTTTTAATGCCACTTGAAATAAAAAGTTAAGCCCAAACCTGGTTGCGACAACTTCACCCAAATGTTTATTTTAACATAAACCATTACTTTCTGGCCCAGTAGACATGTTTAAAATTTAGAAAAACATTCCATATAGGAAGAAAGTTAAAAAACACACAAAAACACACAAATTACAGATATATTTTTAACAACTACTGAACTGAATTCACAAACTTTGTTTTGTTCCCTACTAAAACAAACTATAAATCAGTATTAAAAACCACAACATAACCAGTGCCAACTCTTTTTCGCAGCTATGGTCCGGCCGCAACAGTTTTTATTGGTTCCACTATCGGGACGGAACCAATAATGGTTACATTGAGCCGTTCGGTAAATTTAAAAAAATATAATTGTGTCAATTATTTAACTGTTTGGTAAGGATTACAAAAATAAAATCCTATTTATGACCTGGTAACAATTTTACGACCTAAAAAAAGACTGATTTAAGACATTTTAATGCTAATTAAGGCCTTAGTTTTATATTACAGAATTCAATGCATTTTAAGACTTTTTAAGGATCCGCGGGAACCCTGTGCATACTGAGGTAATTCAGCCATTTTACTCAGGTTTGTTGGACCAGGGACACGGCTAAAAGCTGCAGGACACCGGACTTCGAGGACCAGAGTTGGAGAGCCCTGGTCTATCACATAAAATCTGAAAAAAAAAAAGGTGCTTCTGTAAACCGATGGCAAGAAAATTAAGGGTATGAACACTTCTGCCAGACTCTTTTAGCATTTCTGCTCACCCTGATGGTGCGCACCAGCTGGGCGACTCTCTCCGTCCTCAGCAGCCTGCGAGTTAGAAAACCCTTCACGGCTGCAGCCAGCAGGGGGCGGCAGCGCTGCGAGAGCGGGCTCGGAGGCTGAGGAAGGGAGAGAAAGAGAAAGAGAGAGAGAGAGAGAGAGAGACAGGAGGGCGAATAATGATAAGCAGAGGGGAAGACAGAGGAGAATGCTAATTCCATCAATGACAACCAATTAATTTGCTGCGCAGCATCTCAAGGTCCTTTTGTCGGCATCTGTTCGGAGAGCCGCCGCTGCTAGAGGACCTGCGGCTCATCGCCCGTAACAGAGAACGATAAACACAACAATGACCAGCTGATGCGCCGTCGCTCACTTGTTGATTCAAGAGCCGCAGCGCTTAAAAAGGGGGTCACGTTTGTTAAACAAATGAAGTCTAACTGGAGCTGCTGAATATATCAGCGCAGCAACGTGTGTGACTGATGCTGACTGGGAGAGAAAATAAATAAATAAAAAAAGTGGCGTACGATCAAAAAGCCCCGCAGATAAAAAGGCGGGGGCCAGGCTATACCTGGGAGAGGCTGGAGAAGGTCAACGTGTCCCCGAACCGAGAGCCTGTTGTGGAGCAGGGAGACGCGTCCTGCAGGAGACGGTAGCGTGCTGCCAACACCTGAGACGGACAGACGGAGAGCGTAAATAAGATGAGAGTGTGTGTGTGTGTGTGTGCTTAGGCACAGGTGTGTACATCTGCCAGAAGACAAGGGTGGAAAAAACATCGAATTGGAAAGGACAGCAAATGAGGCACGAGGAAGAAATTAATTGAGGGTAGAGAGAATAAGACAGAAGGGGAGCGACGGGGCACAGAGGGATGAGGGACGAGACGAGGGAGGAAAACCATGAGAGAGCCGGGAAATGAATGCGAGCCGACAGCGAGAACAATGTTGGAGGTGGCATAATATGAAACAAAAGAGAGCGAGGGAATGAAAACGGGAGAAGGAATCATTAGTGGTGGCACTCAGCGGGACGATCTGGCACTTAACCGCAGACGCTCATGAATTAAACAAATTATCCATCCCTTTTTTTCTGTGTCAATTCCCTCGATCCCCCCCCCCCCCCACCCCCACCCCACTCCTCTGAACGGAGAGTCCAGCCAGCTCGCTCTCGTCGCATCACGGTGCGACGAGAGCCAGAGAGGAGTCTTCTTATTAAACAGCTTATGTTAATTATATTGTTGTTAAGGATACATAAATTAAACAGAGCCCGCAATTACCGGGGCGAGGACGCCGGCCAAGAACAAACACACAGACACGGAAACCAGGAACAGGTTGCCAGAGAGAACAGCGGGCGTCCTTGAAGCCGTGCATGGTCACACACACACACACACACACACACACACACACACACACACACACGCGCAGGGAAACAGGCAGCCGTGCCAGCGAGTCTTTTAGGGATGTAATGAAACATTTATGGTAGTATCCCCTTTTCCTCCAGACAGGGGGAGAGTCTGAAGGTCTCCTGTAATGAGCAGACGTCTGTAGTCTGGCCACGACCCAGGAGCTCGCTCTAACAGGTAGGCGCACCACTAGTGTGTAAACGCTTCCGTGCTTTTTGTCTGGAAAGAAACATTAGCAGCACGACGACTTCTTCTTCTTCTGAAACAGTCAGAAATTCAGAAACCCCCCCTTACCTCCCCCTCCTTCCCAAAAGACAAAGCAACGACGAGCCAGACACTGATTTCTAATTCCTGAAAGGTGACTTTGGGTGAGCGGAGAACCCTGGGCAGGGTGAGTTATTGGTGTTGCTCGGGAAGAGCGCTGCACAGAGTCTGTACGGCAATAAGTGATGCAATCCGATGCAAGGAGCAGGGCCAATGGGAGGCCGCTGCGCCGCCACAATGCCTCAGAATAAATGTTTCACCGTTTTCGGGTGTCTCAGAGACACACGGATGCGGACGCGGTCGCTGGCAAAGGTGTGCGAAAAGCCTTAAAATAAATTCAGATCGTAATATTGTTAAAAATTCTGCCTTTTTGTTATAGAATTCAAGTACTCTTATTCAGTGGGGGGAGGGGGGGGCAAATAAAATTGTCTTAGGAGATACGTGTTTTTAACAAAATCACAAGTAGCTCGGCTGTCGGCATTAAAATTTGGACTTTCTATGAACTTCCTGTTTCCCTGTGGTTCAAATATGACGATCACGAACTGTGTTCACGAAATAAACAGCTACTGGGACTTTAACTTGGACTGTGTGCTTTGACCAGAGACAAAGCTTTTTAGCAAAAAAAAAACTAAAAAACAACAAAACGAGCCAACCTCCAGGTAACTGAAGTTAAGCTTTGGATGGCACATACCAAAAATGACCCGTTATTATGTATGTTGGAGGATCTTTGATGCTGTGGGCCTGTTTAATTCCTAAAGACGCAGGAAAATAGAGTGAATGACATCATGATTTCTACCAGGAGAATCTGGTAGACTTCACCAGTAAACCAGAAAAATGTGGCTTTAAGCAGGATCACAACCCAGACATTTGGCCAAATCACCATTTATAAGGTTAACCAGACACCAAATCAACCTCCCCCTGCAATTTCTAGAACTTAAGACCACGCAGGTTGCAGCATCTTTAGCTCCAGGTTTTTCCTCTGCAACAAAACAAAACGGCATCATCCTTCCTGGTCTGTGTATTTCTGTGATGCATCTACGGCAGGGAAACATTTCCTAAACTCTAAGCTTTGGTTTTCCCGTCACAAACTCTCAGTGATTCAAGTAATTCAAGAGTCAAGTTTTTTTTTTGTCAATGTGCAATCAAAATAAAAACAGTATTTATTCTCTTATTAAATCGTTTCTGTTATTATTAGCAACTGGATCAAAGACAAATTTAGAGCATCAAAAGCTTAAATGCCTAAAGTGCAACAGAAACCAAACTAAAGCTTTTTTTCTGATTCTGTTTTAATATCTTTAGGTTTCAACCTGTCCTCCTCCTCCTCCTCCTCCTCCTCCTCCTCCTCCTCCTCCTCCTCCGGTAGGACGGGAATTGTGAGAAACGGAGTTCAGTCGGTGCCTCCTCAGTCTAATACCCTCCTCTTTATCACCTGCCTGACAGCAGGGGCTTCCCAGAGGACGCTTTAAACTCTTCATCTCCTCTGCTCGTCCTCTCTTGAATCCTGCTCATAAAAAAAGAACGCAATATCCTAGTAATCAAAATCTAATTGGGCTTCTCAGGATTGTCTCATGATTTGACGATTAGGGTAGACCATAAAAAAAAAAAAAAAACGAGAGCCGCCGCTTTAAAGCAGCTTTTATTCATCGGGATTTCTGCACTGAATTTTTCCCCGATTTGACAGAAAAGTCTGTCCGTCTTACTCAGCGATAAACATGACCTGCGAACGTTGACTTGTTAATAGAAATGGCTCGTTTCCAAATAAAAACGGATGTGCAGCCGCCCGCAGTGACTGGACCCGGAAAACAACCCGGGTTTCCAACTCTGCTGGCAAATGAAAACAGGACCTTGGTATAAAGCAGAAGTAGCGGCTGTGGTCCCACCTGTAGAAGTTCTTCTTGCTGCTTCCTGTGCGCCTCCTGCAGCGCTCTGACCTGAGCTGCATGGACCTGCTTCAGCCGCTCCTGCCTTTGAACGCTGCAGCCTTCAGACCAACGCACAGCAGCTGAAGACAACCACAAAAACAAACGGTGAAAGGTGAACAAAAAAAAAAAAACAATAACAATTTTATTGCAAGACGAGATTCAGATGCAGCCAAAGGGCTTTGGTAAAACGGTTGATGGCTCCGACCAGGATCGGCTAGTTTTCAGGCTCTAACCAGGAGACCAGGCGGGTCAGAAACTCAAACACCATCTTCCGGTCAGTGAACGCACCGTACGCAATGACACCGTACGCCGACAACAACAATCTGAAGTGCTGTCGTTGAGCCGGAGCGAAGACGACCCAAAGTTAGCAAAATGAAATCAGAGGAAGCAAAGAACCACGCGGCTGTTTAACGGGAAACTGCATTTTCAATGAATTGTCACACATCTGCGGTTCATTCAGGCTGCAAGAGAGCGAGAGAGAGCGAGACTGCCAGCAGATAACGGGAAGGCTGAACAGAGTAGAGCAAAGTGGATGTAGTTTAACCCTTTTGGAACTTCAAGTTCATTTCTGCCGTCCAACATGCTGGATTTAGAAATAAACACAAGGAGACGACGTTTCTGAAACGCCCGCTATGCTGATTGTGCTACTTTTGAATATATAAGCTAAATAAACTGAACTCTGCACCACAATTGCACATTTGCATCATTGCATCTCTATCTAGCATTACAAATGCTGCCGAACTCAGTTTCTAAATGCACTCTTGCACAATCATTCTGTACTTACAAATGGTTTTTAAACTACTCATCTGTACACTGTGATCGCACACTGTCTCTTTCTCCTGCATTGTTTACATTGCAATTGTTTACTTTTAATCACTGCTGCACTTTATACTGTAATTTACTGTAATCTACAAGCTGTATGCAACGAAATTTCGTTCTGTACGCACTCTGTGCATACAAAATGACAAATAAAGTTGTCTAAGTGTCTAAAGTCGAGTTAAAATGTAAGCTCTGATCATTTTCTTCGTTTTAAAAATATTAGCTATACCCTCTTTTACAGCAACTGTAAACTCTGTAACGTCTAAATCTGTAAATAGCAAACTCTCTCTAACGCGTGGCAGTGTTGCCTCTGCTGCTAATACAACCAATAACAGCAGAAAGCCTAGAAACAACCGTCCTCAGCACTGTTCTTATATTTTCTTTTATCGTCCTTTAAAAAGGCATACTATGCAACATTTTTCAGTTAATTAATGTGTTCCATACCGTTTTGGATGATTAAATGAGTCATTTCAGGTCGAACAAAGGTTTTCTCGGCTGCCCTGGTGGTCTGTGGGGGAAATACCGCACTTGCAATTGGGGTACCGCGCACGTGACGTCACCGTCTCAAGAGCAACGCCCCTTTTGCCGCTTAGGTAGGGCACACAGCAGAGAACGCACGGATAACCCAGCTATTACAAGGGCAACAGAACCAGCGATATGACCGACTTTACAGCCGTTAAACTTTCCCAAGACGATGTCCCAGGCGCCCATTTTACTGGTAGAACTGTGGAACAACATACCAGCATTCAGCTCAAACGATGGCTTGAGGTTCGAGGGCTTAAAAAAACTGGAAAACTGGCCGAGTTGATGAACGGTAAGCTTTGTTTTTTTTTCCTGCGCGGCGATCATGGCAGTGTCGGCCGTTTTTTTTTGTTGTTGTTTGCAATCACCGCCCAGGAATCGGTATATGTTTAATGTTTGTCTCATTTGAAATGTTTTTGAGTAAGCTATCCTGGTAGCAGGCTATCATGTTAGCGCCTGCTACCAGGATAGCCTATATGCTGTCATGGTAGCAGGCGCTACTTTATTAACATGTCGGCCACCAAAATACTCTTACCTTGACTTGATGTCGCTGGAATTGGGTCAGGATGTTCTTCGGTTGTGCCCTTTCCTCCGACAAAATGCTTGCTACATATGTACTTGAATTTGGTAACTTTTTCCGGGTTGAACTGTTGTGTAGGCCGACCGCCCCGGTGTTCCAAGCACACACATTTCTCCTTGGCAGTCTTGAAGAAAACATCCTTCATATGCGGCCGATCAGCGTAACTCGAGTCGCTGTTGCACGTTCCATAGCAACAATGCTTAAAAACCATGGGCTTAGATTTGGAAAAAGCAGTCGTTTACCGAGTAAAACCTAGGCTAACGCACGTCTCTTTTACAGCAAAACAGCGGCGGCTTTCCGGAGTTTGTCCCACTGCGTACCACGTGATGTGACGTCATCGTGACGTTGTGTTTCTAAAAATAGCTTGCGCGCGGTACCCCATTGCAAGAGCTCACGGCCCGCACCCATCGCATCGCGAGAGTCGGTCTCGCTTTACGGCGTGAACTCCATGTGTTTTTGCCCTGCCATTCACTATATGCACGCGTGAAAGCAACAACAAAGAACCGCGTGTTAACGTCAAATAAACATGCAAGCATATCGAGTTTATTATTATTATTATTATTTTTTTTTTTTTTGAATGTTGGCGAGGCGGTAGCGTGAGTTTGATAGCGCTGCGGTAAACCCTGATGTTCATACTTTCACTGTGTTAGTCATTGTTTGTACTGCCGTTTTTTCCACTTTTCGTTGCGTTCGCCTGTCTGCTAAGCTCAAAACAACCAAAGCGCCTGGCTTGACGGAGAAACCAGGACAGCTGAGCATCTTTACGACAGTGCACTTTTACTTTCGCCCTCTGGGGGGAGCCTCGCTAGAAAAATCAACCCCGGTTGCATAGTATACCTTTAAGAGAAACCCAAACGGACTAAAATCACCATCGGCAGGTCAACATCCTACAGAACTTCTCTAGAACTCAGCTGTAGCCGAGTCATCCAGCTGTTTCCCAGGAATACAACCAGCAGCCCTCTAACCACAGACAGCTATTCTCCGCCCTGTCCTTACCTTTTGGAGTGCCTGGGTCAGCCCTGACCACGGAGGCCGTGCCCTCGTCCCTCTCCAGGCTCCCCTCGGTCACATGCATGAGCAGCCTGCGTTTGACTTTAGACACGCCCACCTGATCCTCGCCCCCGCTCCCTGGAGTCAGATGTTTCCCCTGAGCACGGCTGCCTCGTGAGCCGGCGTCGGATCCCGATCCTTCCTGGAACCAGAGGTCCGACGGCGTGTCCACATCATATGACTGATTGAGGGACGGCGAGGGGACGGGGCCCTCAGCCTCGGGCGTCATATTTCCCTCTCTGTCCTTGAGATGACTCCGAAGTGAAATGTGGCACTGAGGGACGTTTTTGGAGGCAACGTTTCGGAAAGACAGGATACCTTTAGAGGGCAGCTGCTCCTTTTTGCTGCTCCCTCCTTCAGCACTCATCTGGTTTCCATTCTCTCTTTTTGAGGCCGTCAACAGACTCTGTTTGCTTAGTTTAATGATCTCAGACCCTCTGTCCTGTGCTGTGAGGGAAACATCCTCTCTGCGACGTGTTCTAGGTTCAGGTCCCACGTCTTCGTCCATGTTCTTAAACTGAATGAACGATTGTCTTTGCTGCAAGTCTTCTACCTGACTGCCATCAGCAGCAGCAGCAGCCGGAGCGTCCTCCAAAGAGCCAGAGGAACCATCCTGACCAGCCGCCTCGGTTTCCTCAGAGTCCTTGCTGCTCTCCTGGCTGTGCACGCTGCTGTCAGCTAGACCGTCCAGGTTCCCCTTCACCGTGGACTCCAGATCTGAGATCAGCGCCTTCAGACTGCACAGGTTGGACTCCAGCTGGTCGATGTGCTGCGAGCTTTTGGCGAACACGCTTGCGGCGTCGTCTTCACGTGTGAGCTCCACGGCGGAGCTCCGTTCACGCTCTGGGCTCAGGTCCTCAACTCTGATTGCGGCTGCTTTGCTTTTGCAGGGAACGGGACTCAGGCAGAGGCTTGGGACCGGAACCGAGCGGTGTTTCCCAACTCCTCCGCGAAGGGACGAAAGACAGGGGGCGTCATAGAGCGCTCCTCGGACGGGGGAGGTCTTCGCTGACAGCGGCTGCTGCTGGATCAGAACGCCCATCTGTTTAGGAGAAGTCAGGCCCTCTTGAGAGCTGTTAATCCTGTTTTTTAAGGAGGTTTCCTCTTCAACACTGAGACGCTCCGCTGTCCTCCCGTCTTCTGCTACATTTCTATCTCGGCCCTGAATCGGGTCGGCCTCCCAGGGTTTCTGAGGCGCGGGGTCCTCAGACTGGATGAGAGAGCCTCTCCTTTCTTTGGTCTTCCTGCCCTCTCCAGTCACGGCGCCCTGGTGATGTAACTCATCGTTCTCCTTATCGGAGAGGCTCGGCTCCTCCGCCCGGGCCCTCGGCTGCTCCTGGTGGGTTTTAGTGCTTTTGGCTTGGTTCCTCAGCATCCGCTGGCGCCGCCGGTACTCCTGGGACTTCTTCAGCAAGACCTGCAGGCTTAGAGGACGAGAATCATCGGGGTGCTTTAAGTCCTCTACATCAATCTGACTGTCTGCAGCCTCTACTTCTGCCTTGCTGGGAATTTTCTGACCGTGGACCTCTTTTGTCAGATTTAACGACCGCTCTAAATCTGGACTGTCTGACGGCCCGTCTCCGTCGGACAAAGCGAGCGATCCGTCATTTCTTTCCGCGCTGCTCCTGCTGGCATGGTCCGGTGTTGCTGTAAAGGGGACGTTGACCTCTTTGTTCAGACTGCGTGGGTGACTGCGTTCAGGCTGTTCGGCTCTTAAAGGGTCACACATCACTGAGTCGCTGTGAAACGACGCACTGCAGACGCCTTCCGCTCCCATTATGCTTATGCAAAACGGCGACTCCACTCCAGTCCTCTCCAGTTCCTCTCCATCTATGGGAGGGTGGCTGATAATATCAGGCATCGTGGAAATAGTGTGCGAGGTGTTGTGAAGGTAAAAGCTGGCGTTTTCCTGGTTCTCCCGGGTCACACAGCCGGAGGAAGGCGACCGGTGGCCCGCAGCGTTAGACAAGCATGGCTGGCCTCCTGGTCGGCTGTCCAGCTGGTCGACGAGGTAAGATTCGCAGTAACTTCGCTGAGGCGACTCAGCTGAGGGGGAAAAGGCACGGCACGTCGTGGAGGTCTTTGGAGGGAGAAAGATGGCGTTCTTTGATTTCCCGACAGGCACCGGTGAGAGGCTCTCCGTGGTTCCGACAGGAGCGCCGCCGCAGGACGCGGAGAACCTGCTGGTGTCGTGTGGGTGCGGAGATTCGGCCTTGATCTCCGTTTCTTCGAGTAACTCCTGCAGCGTTGGCGTCTTTCTCAGCTGCACGGACAAGGGGAAATAAATAATGAAATCAATGTTATTTTTAAATCATGGGAAAAAAAACTACAAATCCACTAATCATGGTTTAGTGTCTGATTTATAATCTCCGCTCTAAAGTTTTGTAGCCTCGTGAAACCATCCTGATCTCGCGAGCTTTCAAGGTTTCACTCGCAGATCAGTCTGGCTACTCTCCGTTGAAGAAAATTTGGAGCCGTTCACCAAACGAACGTCCAATCAGCGTTGGCTTTGAGGCGGGTTGAGGTGTGACGCAATGAGAAGATCGACAGTTCAGTCTAAACAACATGGCGGCTTCAGCCGATGAAACTAGCGTTAGTGTGGCTATCGTGCAAGTTTTATCAGAATTACAGAGTATTTCTTTGCTGAGCTAACGAGCCTTTACCTGCAGCAGCAAGAGTAGCTTGGCTTGTGGTTGTGTTTTCATCGTCGCTCGTAAGACGAAGCATGTTGACGAGTACGTCATATGCTTCGTTGATCTGATTGGTTTATTTGGCCCGTCTATCACCAACATAGGCCAATCAGCTAACCAGTATTTTCGCCCCTTCCCAAAATTACTTCAACGGAAGGTTTCCAGATGGATATGCGGAGCAAATCTATCTGGCGGAGTCAGGTAAAAAGTTTTGACCTTAAACTGAAATCAGACCTAGCATATTCTAGCCAGGTCTGATTTCTGTTTAAGGTTAACAGCAGTCAAAATGTGTCTTTCTCCCCATCCTTTTTGCTTTGAGCGGTCATTAATCATTTACATTTGAGGCAATGTGACGGAGTGTTTGAGGGGGCCCTCACTGTAACACAGGGTTTAAGCAATTTAAAAGAAAGACTATTTCAAATTGCATTTAACAACTTTTATTAGGAATCACAGACGTTAGAGAAAGTGGCTGTAAAGAGCAATCTGTGTGCATTTCCTGCTAAATCTAGACTCTCAATACTCAGAGATATCCGAAATCCAGCACATCCCGTGACAGTGTTGATAAGATCGCCAGGAGAAAACGTGGAAGCTTTGCAGTAAGACGTTCAGGTTTCCTGTTATCTGCTCAAAATCTCTCAGTTGTTTGCAGCGTGAATGAAAAGTTAAAGCTACCATATTAATGTCTTCTTATACCTTTAGCGCTTCCTCTGACTTTATTTGTTAAGACATCCCCCTGACACTGAAAATGGAAAGCTTTGCTTCTTCCTTCAGTAATGACCTCCACACCGAAGAGTGTTGCTGTTAGCACCACAGTTTAGAGAAAAAAAGAGATCAGATTATCAAGATTCAAACTGGCCGATTTTAACCAGCCAATTTGTCGGTACATCACTAATCAAAATCAACTTTTAAATGTTTTTATTTTCTTAGATCCCTTTTATATTTTATCTAAATCAAAATATCAACAAAACAGCACTGGGTTGCCTTCTAACAGGGCTTGGGTTTGAAAACAAAGTCAAAGATTTGAGGCAACAGACCCCGTGTGGGGACATAATTGCTCAGGACATAATGATAAATCTAGTTTTTATTTAATGTACTGTAAACTCATCCCACAGCCAAACCATCACAATAAAGAACCAGAGGTTTTAAAAGCCATTTACGCTTTAGTATTATATAATTAGTTTTATGGCAAGTATGAAAACTAATTTTTTTTAAATTTAATTAACAATAAATAACCTGGCATCCAAATAATTTTGGGTCTAAAATTTAAACCTGTTTATATTACATTTATCTCACTGGAAGCACTTGCTAATACCTGCTAGGAATCCTCTGTGGTGTTCTTGCTAATTTTCTTGATATATCTGCCCCAAAGGAGACCAGATTTAAATGTTTTTTTATTTCCTTTAAGCTACTGTTGCAGATCTTTAGCAACTCCCACAGTCTCTAGACAACTTAGATCCGCGTGTCATTGTCCAACAGTGGCAACCATTGCTGCAGGTTCTTAATGCCAATGAAATTAAACCAAAGTGAAACTATGAGTGTTGTTCTCTGGGCTTATGTTCTCAATCTCCTTAGAAACGTTATTCCTTTAAACAGTAGGTAAAATTTTTGCATTCTAATATAAAATCCGTGCAATAACATTAACACAGAATGGTCTTGGATAAAGACGGCCTCTGTTATCTTTCAGATGTGTGAAACCATTTTATAATTTATTATTGTGTGACTTCTTAATAGAATTTAAACAAAAATTAGATCCCGAGAGCTGGAGCCAGAATCTGCAGCTACTTATACCAAGATCCTCCAAAGATCAAAACAAGGTCTTCAGGCATTATCATAACGACGTTAAAACACAGCAATAAAAAAACGATAAAAGCTTAAATTCATTAGGAAGCAAATGAGACAGGTAACTATAAAAGGCTTAAATCAAAGTAGGGTTGGGTAAAAATATCTATTCATCAATGCAATTAATTTTTCCCAGTTCAATACGATTCAAAAAATCCTCTGAATCTATTCGTTCCCCTGGCCACTGGATTCATGAGCAACGGTTTCGATTGATTCACTTTGTACTGGCGAAAGCCGGAAAATTCACAACGCTAATGCAAATAAAGTAAATTATTTTACTGATTCAAAGAATCAAAATCGAATCGAATTGTGAGTTTTTTTCTTAACAATACCCAGCCCAGAATCAAAGGCAAACGGACTTAAGCTCAGTTTTATGAATACGTTTCGACACCTTTTCCAGGAGTCTTTAGTCAATTCTGGAGACTCACAGTTCAGCCACCTGGAGTTTGGGAGCCGGTGATTTTAAGCAGGACGCATTTCTGATGACAATGATGTCCAGATTTTAGAAAGCGAGGACATGTGGTTTGAAAGAGGGGTGAAGGAAGCCATCTCAGTCAAAATAGAGAAACCGATACTGAACTGAGGGGGGGGGAGGGTTGAGGTTTCAGCTTCCCAGCATCTATATGAGTCGCCGTTGCAACTCCTTTCAAGAGGTCTCATGAGCATTCAGGTGACCAACTAATTCACTCCAAACAATAGAGCCCAAATAACCCGCGGGGGTCGTTGATTTGCATCTAACTCCCAGGAGGACGGGCCTACATGTGCTTAAAGACAGCAGCTCCCAAACTCCAGGTTCCTCAACTGCGAGTTAGGGCTGGGCGATAAATCGATTTAATCGATTAATTCGAATTTACAATTCTTTAAGATTTCATTTTTGGAAAAACTGGATTTTATTTTGCCAATACACTCATTGAGAACAGCATGTGATGCTGAATATATGTTTAGGCAAAATTATTGTCAAAATATTGTTAAGTGGAAACTTTTTTTCTACCATAATGCGAGGTACTTCATTTACATATTTACTTTTTTTTTTAACTTAGTTTGAAGTTCACAAGTGCAGTGAAGCCTGTTCATAGCTCAATGTGTAATACCACTAGCAGCAAATGTTTTGTTATATTTTCTTTTTTTATAATGGCACGGCTGCCATCTTGTTTTGCATGTTTCACAGCTTGTTTTTAGTTGCACTTTGAATTCAGGTCAACTCCCTGACGAAATGCTTGACATAAAAAGCAAGGTTTTAAAATAATTTCTTTAATTTCTTTTTATGAAAAAAAGGAGGAAAAAAATCGATTAATCGGATATGGTATGATAAAATCGGAGATTTATTTTTTAATCCATATCGCCCAGCTCTACTGCGAGTCTCCGTGACAAATACTCCTGGACCGATGTTAGAACGGATTCACAAACACAGCCACTGTTGTGGTTGACGGACAGCATTCTCTCATCTTTATGTAAAACGACAAAGATTTGCCGACGAGAACGTCATCACATCCCAAAACACTGCAGCCTTCGCCTCATCTGTTCTAAACCAAGATAAACGGTCAGTTTCCACAAGTTTCCAAAATATCCTCTTTCCTTTTGTCACCAAGATCAAAGTGTACACGTACCACTAAGCTTTCTCTTTGTCTCTACATTCCCGCTCTGCGTAACAGTTCAGTTAAAGATAGTTAATAAATCACTTTTTAATCCAACCCTGTACCTACAATTCTTCTCAGAACCCCTACATAGATCTTGAGTACGGCAAGTGGTGCTGGTACCACAGTTGGAGAACTATTGGTTTATATTGTATGACACACAACTAGATAGGGCGATAATGTATACCGGCAGTTTTAAAATGCTTCTATGAATTATCTTCAGTGCTTCTAGTTATTGTTGAACAGCAGAGTACAAAAATATGTCACATATTAAAATATTTTATCTTCACAGGCAACCATCAGAATGTAGATTTATGGTATAAAAATGTGTTGTGTTTATATTATTTTAGTCGTTTTTAACAATCTGGTTAAAAACAAAAACAAAAGAAAACCAGAAAATATTGTCTGTTTGAAATATATTTAGAGGAACAATAACATAAAAGCTCTAATGTCTTGTTTTGTGATGTTTTGTGATGTATTACCCTGTTTATTTTTGACAGATCTCAGTATACTTGCAGTCAGACTAACCATCGGTATACTTTAAACATCTTTGGATAGTAGTATACTGTATGTCTGCTTTTTTGGAAGAACTACATACCATATGGTAAATATTTATGTTATTATATTGGTGATAAATGATCAGAAATTTAAATACATTAGACATATTTTTCTTAGAGAACATTTGGCATTTTTTTGTTCCACCTTAAAAAGCATAAAAATCCTTGACAACATATTAAGGCAATTAAGTAACTGAACAGTAATTGAAATCCGACAGTTTTCCCTTGTCCAAGCGTTGATTGTCGAGTTAAATACTGAAAGATTTCATTTTTGTTTCCCCAAGATGACACTTAGTATATGTGATAACATCCTTTTTGGAAGTATGTACATATAATTCAGTCATGCAATTATTTAATTTTACTGGGTGCTTCTATTTGGCTGTCAATTTGCTGTTAATAAAATTAAACGTTACTCGTGGGAGACAAATAAAGAATCATCGTAAACTAAAATAAAAGGCGTCTAATAACAAACATGGATCTGGCGCTCCACCATAACCTGAGTTATGAGCCCCCATAACTGTACAACTAAACGGAGAATTAATGGAGGCTAGGAGCGGGGGTGCCCTGGTGTATTTTGGTGCTTCACTCTTTACCACCAGAACTCCGTCACTGGGCTGTGCGAGTCCAGGATGGGGCTGGACGATAATTCAATAACAATATATATCAATGATAGAAAAATAAGGTCATCATAAAGTTCAATAGAATAACAGTTTTTTTCCCTTATGCATTCTAGTCATGTAGGTTAATATTACAGTCATTACAAACAATCACAAACCCTAACTCAGGAACGCTCTGCCCCTGTCAAAGAATTCATAGAGTACGCATTCTTTTTTTTTTCTTTTTTAAAAACTTGCAGTTTTGGTAAAAAAAAGTTGGTTTTGAATAAGGAGTTGAGTTTGAATTCACAGTTTGTGTCTTCTGTATCTAAAAATAGGTTGCTAAGCAACAACATAAAACGGTCAAGGCTGCACTCAGAATATATGTTTTGAATTTGTTGATAATTATCGATATCGATCACTATGATTTCTATTTTAATCAATATGCTTTTTTTCCTCTATTGTCCAGCCTTAGTCCAGGATGCTAATGTTTAAGAGCTAGAATTAGCGTATATCGTCCGACAGCTTTACTACTTCACTGTTGCAGATACAGGAGCATTTGACATTTTTACAATGCCTTTTTCAAACATCAGTGCCGTAGCGTGGGTGTTGTTCAGCGTTTGTTCTTTTCTAGTCTGCCTGCCTTATAGGGAAAATTCCTTTCAACAACAGTTTTATATCTTGTCTTGTAGCTTTAAGAGTTTACAGTTTTTTCGTACTGTACTCAACATGTTAGAGTTTAAACTTCCAGGAACAGATAATTTCTGAGATGAGCAGCTGGAGGCAAAGAAGCGACTGAGTTTTATTATTGTGGCGCTGCGGTAGGAAGAAGTGCCGCAATTTGGGCAAATGTGAACTGTTCAGGTTTACATCAGTTTTGATTGAAATTAGTATGATTGATAACAATTCTTTTGTCAGCATCGAAATATATCAAGGTGTTGTTTATATTTACAACTCTACCTGTTATGACATTGCACGAAAACTGCGGACGTCCACTTTTATCAGTCTGTTCGCACATTAACAACAGCCTGTTCTATTGGTGCACTTTGTTTTGAGCTCTACATAAAAACGGATCAATGTACGTGTGAATGGGAGTGATTCTCCCTTGGACTACCTCCATAGAGGAACATAAGCCACGCTTTTGTGGTTCAAATTCCTTACATGCTATTTGCTGAATTAAATCAGAGTCTGTAGGTCCGACCCCAAAAGAAGAAATGGTTATAGGCCAGTAGAAGCCATGTCGGTGCAACCCTGTGCAGCAGTTTCATTACCTGAACACTGTGCAGGATAGTCTGGATGTAGGCCATTCTGGGGTCATCCTGGAGCTTCTGGTTGGCTGCAGCTCTCTGTGCTTCATCTCTGTGTCGCCTCATCTCTTCTCTTTGTTTCCCTGAGAGCTGTAATCAACACAAAAACACACACATAATGGTATTCTTGAAAAGCAACATTCCTGACAACCTCTTGTTAATGACAAAACAACGTTTAAGCGAGCAGACAACTACACATATCCGGAGAAGTTCTTTGAACATTCATGCAAACTGACCGAGAAGCCTACATAAAAGGCTTTTACTGAGATGAACAGAGAAGAAATGTCATAAAAAAAACAGCATCGTACCAGAGGAGGAAGGATGGGTCGTCCATAGAAGAGAATCAGGGAGGATGCTGGTGAATTTCTGCGGCGTTCCTCCTCTTCTTCCTCATCTTTCTGCAGTTTAGAGAGACGAAGCTGCACAAACTCCGTGTAGCTCTCCATGGAGTTGCATGAGGGCACAGCGGTCGGTAAACGAGAGCATTTACAGCGCTAAATCACATCGGTGAGGGTTGCTAATGCTTGCTGACTCTGGTTAGCATCAGCTAGCTACCCGAGCTAACACAACGTTCGGCCACCGGCGCGCGGGCCGCTTCGCCTAGCAACCGACTGTTAGGCTCACAGCAGGGCCAGCACTCCGCTAAACTACACAGGTTGCTGAAGGTTTCCGGTTTCCCGGGGAAGAAGGGGTGAAGTCTGGCGAGCAACAACTAAAAGAAGTCTCCATGGTGAAGGAGCTGTGTTTACATTTTACCCGCCTCTCCTCCCGGAGCGACAGACGGTGACAGTTGGACGCCGCTGCCTGGGGAGGCCGGAAAACCCGGAGCGGATCCTCAGGAGGAGTCGAGGTTGGTGCAATAAAACTAAACACAGTCATAAAATGCTTCAAACTCTGCACCATGCCAAATAAAATAATAATAATAATAATAATAATAATAATAATAATAATAATAATAATAATAATAATAATAATAATAATAATAATAATAATAGAAACTTGGAGACATTTAAAATACACAAATTAATGGGCGTTTTTTGATATGGCTCTCTGCCCAGGGCTGCATGGTTCCAGGGCACCAAAAAAACAACACTCAAAAAAAGCAGCTTGTCTGTTGTGTTGAACTTGTCTAGTAATGTCTAGTCTAGTCAATCAAGGATTGGCCCTTTGTTTAGCAAAGTGTAAGCTTTGGGAGAAAATGTGTCTACACCATGGCTAGCTCGTTTTGACAATACGTATTGACAATCTCAGTTTGTACAGGTGGATGGTTTTATTTCCAGGCCACTTAATATCTTGAAGGTTGTTCCAAAAAAAAGTCAAAAACAAAGCAACTGGACTTGTTTTCCGTAGTTGAAGACGTTTCGCTTCCTCTCCAGGAAGCTTTCTCTTGAAGGTTGAAGGTTCTCTTGAACCGGATCTTGAAGGTTGCTCCACAAGGACTGCTGCTTTTAACCATTAAAGGTATATAGTCATATAATATGCTTATAAAAAAAAGACCAAAAAAACGTTTGATCTTGATAAAATAAGGTTATATACACCAAGCTTCCATCTTGATAATGTTTTTATAGTCCTGCCAAAAAAATAATTTGCTCTTGGGCGCGATTAACAAATATAAACATCAAGCAACAGTATCGCAGATCTATCATAATGCCGGTTTGCTTGATTTATAAATCAATTGTAAATAATGCCGGATCAAGCCTGACCCTCTCCAATGCCTCGCGTGGCAGCTCGGTGTGATCGAAGACCAACCATTATTAATAATTCAACCAGTCTACAAAAACTTTAACAGTCTCATATCAGAATATTTACTCATGTCAATCAGCTGCGGTCACATCTCAGCAATCGGCAGGTTTAGCGTCTGCTTCAGTGAACACCAACGGTCATACTGTATTCCCAGCAACATTCTGGTCTTTTTACTCTTGGAATAATTTTTTTTCACTGGGTCTTGGACCTTTCTTAATTGTTTCGCTGAGAGATGCTTATAGCCATTAGCCACTGTCTTGTTTTAAACCCTGCTGCGCATGCACAGTATGTACTTCCAGTAATAAATAAATAACCAAAAAAAGGCATTATTTACTAACAAACTGAACAAAAACAAAGCATAAAACACCAAAATAACAGCGAACACACCAGCAGGATGTGATAATCGGTCATAAAAACTTTATATGCTACTGATGTATAAATAAATAAAAAAGGCAAATAACGTGCACCTTTAATTATCTGTTTGAAAAGGTCTCCAGTCCCAATGTTCATCTTTATGCTGATGATACAGTCATTTGTCGCCCTGGCTCCACACAAAGGGACAGTCTTACTAAACTTTATAATGGTTTTGATACTGATTAAAATTCACTCTGTGACTTAAGGTAGGACATAAATCTGAATTAAAATCGGTCTTGTTTCAGTTTGGATGGCAAGAAAAGATTTGTCACAGAAACTTATATGTCTATACTTAATTATGGAGGTGTTATATGTATGCTTCATTTTAGTGTGTGAAATGTTGAACCCAGTCTATCTCGGTGCTCTTAGATTTCTCTAGAGTTTTACCAAATCTCAAAGCTCAAACCACTTTTATATGAGTGGGTTTGTTGGTCTTTCCTGTCCAACAGAAGAATATACCTCTGGTACATCTTGACTTTCATAAAGCAGTTACTGAATTTAACATACAAAATGTCTAAAAAAAATAAAAAAATACAGGATGTTACTGTCTTCATTCCCAGAATCACTATCTCTTCATGGTTCAAGGGTCTGGATTGTACAGCCCAAGAGATTTTTTCCAATATTCTGCTCCATCTGCCTGCAGTCAGTTTTAGAATATCTTTGTGTCAAGGTCTCTTTGAAACACTTAAGAAGGTGCCTGAGACATAAGTACATCTCATTGTAAGTCCTTTTAAAATGTGTGCTAGTATGTATTGTATGGTTTTGTGTGGGTGTGTTTAAACTTACTTCGGTGGGGCCAAGATCCTCTTAAGAAAGACATTCTTAATATCAGTGACTTTTTTTCTGGTTAGATAATGTTGCAACTAAAAGAAGTTGGTGTCTGATTCACCTCCTCCAATTCCTACTAAATTAAAGAACTATCTTAGGGTATTTTAAGAACTGGATTGTTCTGAGGAAACAATCCTGTAACTCTAGTCCTAACCCTTAAACGCAGTTGAGATTCATAAAAGCATTATGCTTTTTTATGAAACAAAACCAAAAAATATTTTGGGGCATTATGGTCACCTAATGTGGCAAGAGACAAGAGTAAAAACAAATGTATAGACTGGTCAAACCTGGAATTAAGTATTTTAGGTTGATGACATGCTTTAAATGACAGTTTGTGATTGTTTGCATATGTCCAACTGTCTGTAGGGCAGCAGAAGAAATGGTTCAGCCTGGATACCATTCATTTACCAACTGCAGCTGCTGGGGTCAACCATCCAAAGCAAGGAGCAGCTCAAAACAGGCAGAGCATGACATTTCAGACAATATAAGTTGAAATGTTGTTAACCTGCTAAGTGGAAGAACCTGATCTTTATGTACTACTTGCTATAGCCTCAAATGCCTACACGTAGCGAGCAAGTTATTTTAAGCTGGTGAATTTCAAATTCTGAACAGCAAATAATTTATTTCTGGTCGCCGTCTGGTCTGGGTAGGTTTTTAATGGAAAATATCCAAACACCGGAAAAAATATTCACTGAAAAACAATATATCCGGTGATGAGTTTTGAGGTGTTAGAAGCACCAAAAATGCAGACGGGAACTTGGGAGTTGCATAATGAATGTGAAGATAATACGAAGAATTACCCAAACTTACACAGGAACGTAGAGCAAACCGGAGAACAGGGCAGAGTGACAGAACAAACCAGCAATGAGCAGTGAAAACCAGAGAGCTTATATCCAGAGGGAAGTGTGGAGAAACGTATAGCAGAAAAAGGTGAGAACAATCAGGTGGAGATGAGGAACAGTTGATACCAATGGAGGCATAAGGAGCGGGGGGTGGGGGACGACGACAAAATGAACTGGAGCTGATTGCGAGAAACACAGGGAAGGAATTTAATAGAATAATACAAAATGAGCACAACAATTAACTAACTACAATCATAGGTACTAAAATGGCAGCAACCAGAGAACGTAAACAGCTGGGAAGTAATAGATACATAAAGAGACCAACAATTCAAACACCTAAGGATCATGACAATTGCAACTTATCACATATAGTGTCTTTCAGACTCACTGCACATTTGCATCATTAAAATCAAGGTATTCTGTTGAATTCCAACTTGTCTCAGTATGAGATTACTTGATATTGAGTTTGAATAAAAAAACGAGCAAAGGTTTTAGAATAAAACAGTTTTTGAAGCCTCTGTGAATATTTTAAAGATTGCAATGAACTTTTTTTTGTCTCATCGTGGTATTACTGACTGTGACTTATAACAGCAGGAGAAACAGGTTTTGTTGGTACAGTTACTGAAACAAAGCTCTGGTATTTTCAACATTAGCATGTTGTCACTCTTCTGAATTGCGACACCCTTAATATTTTAAAGAATGCAAGAATTTCAATTTCAGGTTCATTGAGTTAGCAGAAAATTTTGTTGTTGGGGCATTCTTTGGATTCAAATGTGAGGAAGAACAAGATGGCTGTGATAACAAAAGTAAAAGACAAAATATCTATATATACTTACATGGCCTGACTGGGAGGTAAACTTGGTACATGTGCAGAACGCTGGTAATAGGTACAATTAATTTCAAGGAGCTGGCATGTTTCGAATGGGCACCAGGGGGCATAAGTGCTGGCAACATGAGTGGAGCAATGGTGTAACAGTTGCTGAAGAGTCTGAGGCTCTGCCAAAACAGTGAGTGAAGGTCACCAGACGAAAAGGATGCCTTGTAGACAGCATTAGACAGCATTACAAGCAGCAGAGTTTTTGATAGGGGGCACATTGTAGGTAATGTGTTAGACTGGGTGGTTCCATCGAGTCACTGCAACCATGCTTGTGAAAAGCCCCGACGTGAAGCTTATTTATCTTGTGTTGTCCACTTACTGTTTTGACACACTGCTTGACCTTTTCCCCATTTTGTGTGGATGTAATGTGAGATAGACCAACACAAGGTAGTGCATAATTGTGAAGAAAAATGAAAAGGATACACGATTTTCACAATTATTTACAAATAAAGATGTGACTCATAAGCATTCAGACCCCTTTTCCACATGTTGGGAGTCAGTCTAAGAATAAGCACAGTGTGCTGTGAAGGCCTCAGAGGTTTCTTGGAGAGCAATAGTAAACAAAACCCAAGGAGCACAGCAAAAGGGTTTCGGATAAAGTCGTAGAAGTTTAAAGCAGGGCTAGGTTTTTAAACAATAACTCACGCCTTAAACATTTTACAGAATAGGGTTCAATCCGCCATCTGAAAATGGAGTGTGACAAAACTCCAACTGTGGACCTTAACGAGGGAACTGGGAGGGAATTAATCAGTAAGGCAGCCAAGTGGCTCATGGTAACGGTGGAGGAGCTGCAGAGATCGTCAACTCAGGACAAGGGAACAGTGATAAATTATATACTCCACCAATCTGGCCTTTATGGAAAGGGAAGAAAAGGGATAAAAGAAGCAATATAAGGGACCTTCTTCTGGCAAGAAGAAGGGACTCTGGTCAGATGAGACCAATATTAAGATTCTTGTCCTACCTGCCAAAAAAACAAGTGTCTGTTGAGAAAAGCCAACACTGACTTAGACTGAGACAACTTTATTTGTCATTTTGTATGTACAGGGTGCATACAGAACAAAATTTCTGTTCATCACCTGAAAGACACCCTCCAGAGTGTGAAACACCGTGGTGGCACCCCCTCGCTGTGGGGATGATTTTCTTCTGCAGGAGCAGAAAATGCTCATCAGAGTTGACAGTTGGAGTGAAATACACAGCGACGCTGGAAGAAAACCTTTTAGAGGGCGCACAACGCTTGAGATTGGGAAGAAGGCTTGTCTTCCAGCAGAACAAAGAAACAACACATGCAGCCACACCTATACTGAAATTATTAAATAATCTAAAAATATTTTTGTGCTAGGACAAAAGTCCACAGATGTGCTTTATCCAATCTGGATGAACTTGATCCATTTTCTAAATGAAAAATGAGGAAAAGTAGAGACATCCTCGCCAACTGCAATTGCTGCAAAAGGTGTTTTTTTTTTTTTTTTGCAAAGCATAAACACCCTTTTCAGCTCTTTAGTTGTAAAAGAATTTGAAACAACTTATGACGTGTACTTTGTGTTGGTTTATCACATTTAATCCCAGTAGGAAATGCAGACGTTTGTGGTTGTAAAGTGACAAAAACGTGAGAAAGTGGCACAACTACCCCTCGCTGGTCTGCATATGCATCAAATCGTATCCACACAAATGTTAGGGGGATATCCAGAATATGTCTATGGGAGTCATTAGACACATAACATTGCCCAACAGCAAAACACAAACACATTAATGCATTTTAAAACATGTTTATTGGTCATATACAAAATAAAGTAAGCTGTTTATCGACAAACGTACAGTATATACATCAATAATTTAAAAGATGGGTCGGACTGATGAGGAAACAGTTCAGAGTCATGATTACCAATACCTTGTCATCATATCTATCTACAAATTGCAAAAAAAAAAAAAAAAAAAAAGTACAATAATTTAGTCGCCGATAAATACGTACAAAGACCGTCACATTTGAAGGTTTTTTTTTTTCCCATAGAAAGTATACTGTTGTTCTGCAGAATAATTTATTACACCCCATACAGAAATGTTACAAAACACAGAGCTTCCTATCACAAGGGCTTTTCCGCAGACGTCACGCCATATTCACAGAAACTCACTACTTCTGTATAGCTTCACACTCATCACTGTATACTGTTAGAAACATTGAAACATCCCGGCTCCAACAGGCAACCTCGCTTAAGCAGTAAATGAGTGATCGACAGGAAAAGGTAGCTGTTCTGCGCGAAAGAGTTAGGGTTGGACGTTGTAGCTACAACGGGGGGGGATGTGGGGCAGCAGGGAGGAAGACACAGCAGCGCAAGAGCCAAGTCGTGAGGCTAAACAAACATCGTTATTGATGAAAACGCCAAACAAACGATCAAAGGAATCCTCGGTTCATTTACTTTTATCGATCGGGATCTGCGGTGGGTGAAAGGGCTTTTTAGAGTCCAGTGGCGTGATTCACCCGACAGGAAAAAAACATCTGAATGAGTGCGCACTGATTGGCCAAGCAGCCCGATAAGGAGTTAATGATTCCTGAAGAAATGGATGTTTTGAGGAAGGGCCCCGGCAGGCCGCCGAGCCGACTCGGGCAGCCTTTTTATGAAAGGAGGACCGAGTAAGTGACGTGGTTAGGAGTTTTTTTTTATCAGATGTGTCTCCATCACCTCCTTTCAGCCTCTGTCAATTATTAATGGGGACAAGTATGAGTGGTTTCTCTGGTTAGTGATGAAATGCCTTATCGTCAGAGGGTGGTGACCTCTGTACATGCAGCTGAAAATAAGGGTGGCGTGTCTAACGGCTCATAAACGGCGTTACGGAAAGCCACCAAGCTGCGGGTTTTGCTCATATGTGACTGAAGGTCAGCGTCGTCAGCTGATCGTATCTGCCGAGCGAAAATCAGCGTTAAACCTCAGCAATGTTTAACCTCATCGGTCAAAGAGGCCGCTTGACTGGAAATCCACATCTAGAGGACAAAAAATGTCTGTCTTCCCAGAAGGGTTGCAGGATAGTTACAGTACAAATATTTGCACCCATGGTAAAGATTTTTGAACAGCCATAATTAGCATTGAAATCTTTAATTGCAGCAGCTTCATTTGCCGCTGCCAGTTTTGTTGAAATTTGATATTGGTTATTTTAGGGGAATCTTTCCTTTTACCTCAACAGCAGCTGCCATCACACATTTGCAATAACAGGCAATGAGATTTCCCCAAAGCTGTGAAGAAATTTGGCACCATTTTGTTTTTCCATTTAGCTTCATCAGAGGTTTTCCAAGCACTAACGGCCTGTTTAAGATCAAGCCTGGATTTAAGTCTGGGCTTTGACTAAAATGGCTTGGTAAATGGCTTGTACTGGTATAGCGCTTTAACTAGTCTTGACGACCTCCAAAGCGTTTCACACTACAGTTTAGTCATTCACCCATTCACACACACACACTCACACCCTGACGGTGGTGAGCTATGTTAGTAGCCACAGCTGCTCTGGGGCAGATTTTGTTTTTTTTAGCCGTTTAAATGTAGATTTGCTGCTATGCCTTTGCTCATTGTCATGCTGCTGAACCCTGGTGAGCTCGGCTTTGGGTTTGTGACACTTTGCAGACTGATGATGTCTGACTTTGTTTAACACCTGTTCATTCTGGGGTGTTTTTGTTTTACACCAGAGCATGATGTGTTGCTTTTTGAGATGTTTTAGCCTACTTCATGTTGTCAGATGGGTCTATTTAAGTAATTGTTTTTTTTTTTTTACTTTTACAAGTCTTACAAGTTTTTTGTTTTTTTTTTTACTTTTTCACAGCATAGAGTACTTTTACATTAATTAATTCATTGACCATAAAGTTGGTCATGTAGCTCATTTTAGGTACTGTATTTAGACTTGTAATGACCAACACACATCTTCCTTATTATATTTGGCATGTTTTCTTTCCCGTTTTGAAGACTGGCTAAGATAAATTGACCTATGTCACATGAAGTTTATGCTCTAAGGTAACAAGAAGTTATTGATCACCAGTGAAAGTTCCTAGAAAATAGAGGATGCATTTAAAAGAGCTTCAGCTCCAGGAATTGTTTGGGTTATAGCCGTGAGACTGTTGCTTTAACAAACATTGAATTAAGATCTTTTTCCCCCTCTAATGAATCAGACTAAAGTTTGGATGTTTTTATAAATCAGATTAATTGATTTTCCTTTTTTTCCACATATCTTTACCACAGGTGCCAATAGATGTGAAAGGAGCCTCATGTTAAAGTTTATGTTATGTCATCTTCTCAGTTGGAGAGCAATGAAAGGTATTTTATGATTTCAAAGAAAGGCAAACCCACTTCGCTTTTCACCATCTCTTATAAAATGTGTTTTAACCTTGTCAGATCACATTGCACCTGCGATCAAAAAAACAAACAACATGTCAAAAAGAAAACGAGCACAGCCAAGATAGCATCACTCCTCCTGAGAGGCAGGAGTTTTAATTTCACCCTACACCCTTTGCATAATAAATACGTCGGTTTAACACAATTATGCTCACACGGATCGGATCCTTCACTGGAGAGCAGAGCAGGATGAGACTCTGTTCGACAGAGAAACAGACAGTAGACGACTTTCCAGTGGAAAACAGAACAGTTCTGTTCAACAGAAGAAACACAGGAAACGCAGCGACAGAGAGAAAATACATCGTTACTGATTTACCTGACATATATTATCGTTAAGTCCAGTACTTTTAATGTGAATACAAGTACGGAGTATGATGTTGAAATCAGCCTGTAGCTGGATACCTTAGACTAGATTATCACTTCTTATTCAAATTTGGCGTGGAGTGAGTTTTAACAGCTTAGGTTTTGCTCACTGTTTAAGGTGAATTTATGGTTTTATTCTCCAGGATGATGACAAACTTGCTAAACATATTAACTTATTTTCAAGGAGGCGTAGCATGCATCGGTGCATCTCTATTAATTAAGAATTTATATCCTCTTTAATGTGTTCACTTTTCATCTACAAATCAGAGCTCATTTGGGTCCAAAAGTGCTTGAGACACTATTTCTGATTAGCAAAAATCTGAGAAGTGTAAGAAAAATGCTTTGGTTTATGAATGAGAATAATATATACCTTCCTTCATTTTCCTTTTTTCTATAAACCTACATGAGCTTTTGTGTTACACAAAAAAACACTTCCAACACAAAGAAAATTGGTATTGGCCACTGAAGCCCGATCGGTGCATCTCTAATATTAATGGTTTAAACACTCTGAGTTGTTTGCATTTCATTAGAACAAATGTTTAAAACCAGAATTAAAAATGATTGAGATTATTTTACTTAAAAATGTCCACCTCACCCTGACAGACAAACTATTAAATAGCAGAATATAGTTTTTCACTTTATAAAACACCATATACACATACAAACGGCATTTAACTTCCCTGACACTTCCAGGAGAACCCAAAAACTAACACAAGAACGACATTAAATATACAGAAAATATACAGAGGAAAACAGAGTGCCTGAACCACACGGGGAAAAAAATTAAAAATAACTTACTGAAGGAGTGGGTTTGATGCAGCCATCGCCGAGCTTCCCTTTGCTGCTACCTTATCAAGATAACTTCAAGAGACAGTATTATTGAGCCTCATCTGTAATTTCATCCCGAAAACAACAGGACCTGAACATTGCCACTGGCAAAATAATAATAATAATAAAAAAATGCCACATCAGCCTGTTCAGAAATTAGTGAAACAACCGAACTGTTGTGAATGCAGTTTAACGATGAGGCAATGATTACACGCTCCGAGGAAGAGTGCAGTTACCACGTCATCGTCCTCTTTGGGGCGCAGTCTAAAACAGATCCAAACCGTATCCATAAAATAGCTAGAAGTCACCTCGTTACATACCTACACAGCACGCCACACGCTAGTCCACCGTTACACACACGTGCCTATTCACTAGAGGGGGGGAAAATAAACAAAGCTATTCAGTAGTTAAGCCACTTTTGGTACAATTGCAAAATAGAGAAATTACTGTATATCAAACGGATTTTGTGATACCTTTTTTTTCTTCTTTTTTTTTTTTTTACATGTCGTTACAAAGAATGCAAAGATAATCGTCTTTATAAAATTACAGACTCCACTATACATAGACTCTTTGAGTATAGAACACCACCAGAGGACTACTTTTATGGGAAAGCCTGGGAGAAGAACTCACTAGTTTGGACTGGAAATTCAGAAAACCTCTCATTCAACAAGACAGCCAAACTCCTCATATGTCACCTTCCTGGTGAAAATCAAATAGAAATAAGTCTGTTTCCAATTAACTTCGCCGTTACGTAATTTAATCGCATTAATTGATGTGATTCTGATGGCTACAGCAAAGCTCAATCAACTGCAGCGCCAGCCACAACGACTGGTATCCCTGGTAAAGGCGCGTCAACATATCATTGCAGAAAGACGTGTTAAAATCAACCTGCCGAGGGACGAGCTTATGGCCACAATCAGGCGTGCATTTGTTCTTTGATATGCGCTACATAAATACGTCTAAATCTGAGAAAAGCCTTAAAACAAATGCAACTCTCATTGCAGCAGCATAATCTCTCGCTGATATATATGAATGTTTGTTTTTAATATCACAGAGACACAGAAGTTATCAGGAACCCTGCTGCTGATACTTTGTACCGCCCCTGTTTTTGCCAACAGGGCGGCATTCATCGTTATGAGAAAGGGGGAACTTTGACTTCTACCCTCAATCCACCAAATGCCTCCCTTTTGTAGTTGTTTTTCTAGTTTTCAAGTCCATCATAATTCCTTTTTATATGCCCTGTTGTTTGAAACAGCTTATAATGCCACACACTTAAAAAAAACAAAAATCAAATCTTACCCTCACCTAACCAAAACACGTGGTGGCAGATAAACTCCCTGTGGAGTTTATCTGTGAATTTCTCCAACGTGAGATCAATAAAGCCTATCTTATCTTATCTTATCTTAGCAAACTCCACACGTTTGTGATGGTAGGACATAAAAAGTCTTTTTTTTGTCTTGTAGATGGTGTCTAACGGTGGTTATGGAGGCTTGGTGACCCAAAGACGCCACTTTTTGATGTGCTTCTTTAAACTGTGGTTTTTGCTCCCATCCTACAGACTGGGTGCGATGGCGACATTAAAACGGGTCTATATCCAGCCTAGTGAGCAGTGGCTAATAGAAATGGACCTCTGCGTCACATCATATTTTATTCCCCTTGCAAACAGAAAGCTGTACATATATATAGATAAACGTCAACAGAAAAAAGAAAAGCACAAATGTTAAAAAAATGCTTCATTTT